>NC_140212.1:14629124-14786624 GCF_951802725.1 Rutilus rutilus | reverse complement strand
ACTGAACGTGAAGGGACTGGAGTTAAAGAGGACCGTAAACGACCGTTCGCCTCGTTATTACTGAGGTGTGATGTTACAGATCAGCTCATGTTTTAATGATCCTGTCTACATGCTGGCCATCTGTGCCTCAGTCTCACAGATACATGAGCACAAATGCTTATCAGGACTTAATGATGGTGGATCAGTGCTGTCAAATGACTTAAAGCCTCCTTTTGCTGCTTATTAATGTTTCATTGAAGTTATTTAGGATTTAGGGTGGGTTTCAAAAGTTTATTTTCCCACAATTCCTTTACCCTACGTGTCCACTGGTGCAGAAGAAGCCCGTTCAAAAACAGCAAAGATTTGCTGATTTGAGGGTTTGTTTTTCTTTCAATATGCGGTCTCTAAAATTCTCGTATATGCACGATTGCAGTTGGAAACTATTTTGTCACAACCTAACTTTAGCGACGCCACAATGAAAGTGTCCAAACCAAAATTAAATTACACATGCAATTATGAGATTTAAGTACTGAGTGTTTAAATTCCACAGTGACATGTACAGTTAAAAGATATGTTTTAACTCGTGTTTAATTTTTTTTTTTTACAATTTTGCCTTTTATTTGCAGCTCAACATTTGGCGTTATGGAGATTTCCGTGATGACGACGCAGATGAGTTCGGGTACCGCCGCTAAGTCATTGTCCCAAAGACCTTGTGGAAGACAGGATGCATTTGCAGAGAACACAAAAATCATGAAAAAAAACTCAAAACATTAGAATGCTCTTTTTTCTAACGTTGAACATTTGCCTCTGTCCGTTTTTTTATTTTTAGTTCGTTTTTTTTTACTCTGTGCATAGCCTCTCTTCTGCCCAAGGACTTTGTTTCTTATCATTTTCTTTACTTTTTTTTAAAGCAAGTAGGCTACAGATGAAGCTACCTGTAGCTGCTTTAAGTAGGACCAATTTATTTACCTTAATCTCTTAATTTTGACATGATAGCCAAACATCTTGTTCATGTACATTTTTAGCCAATCACCAGCTGTCAAACCCCATCATAGCAAACCTGATCTGCCCAATCAGATTTCTATATTTTGGGGCAAGATTTTTAAAGAAATGAGGGGGATGCACAGAGCAACCATGAACTCAAAAGCTTGCTGAGAAAATGCCGCCTCAATCATGAGATTCTATATTTGGGATATATGGATATTTTGAAGGTAGATCAAAACTAACCAAGTGAACTGACTGAACGTATTTTTGTCTCTCTCTGATGTGATCTGAGTGTTCAGTGACATTTCTGGGCATTTGTGTAGGACGTGTGTTTTCTCTTTCTCTGTGGCAAAAGAACCGCTACCAGCACCTTTACAAGCGTCTCTGGGCTTCTTCCCTGTGAGGTTTACTCAACGGTCACCGTTTCTTCTTTTCCTGCTCTTGCCGCCATACGGAAACAGTGTATGAATTTGTTTCTTTCTGAGGTAGACCCTGTCATTGTATTTAAATCTGATGAATAAAAAATAGCAAAGTGCCTTGTTGTCTGACTGGTTTTGAGGGATGTGGTGATGAGTTCCTTTCTTTGACTATTTACAACATGGTATAGTAACTATAGTGTTTTTAAATGTGCCTCTAACCAAACTATGTTACAATGGCAAAACACTGTAACAACAACAATGCTTGAACTGAGAGAAATTGTTTCTGTTAATTTCACTGATTTGATATTAATTTACACAATTACTATGGACGAAATACAATTTTAAGTCAAATTTACAACACAAAGTTGTTAATGAACTTTGTAAGTATCAAAGTTAATTGTTAATTACAATTTTAAGTAGCAATTTGTCACCTTATACCTACATACACTATTGTTCATAAGGTGGGGGTCAGCTTTGGGAAAGTCTTTTAGGCTATTTGATCAAAATTACAGTGAAAACAGTAATATTGTGAAATATTATTGCAATAAAAAAAGAACTGGTCTCTTTTAATATATTTTATTCCTGTGTAGCAATTATCAGTATTACTAATACTATCAATATTGAAAACAGTTGTTCTGCTTAATATTTGTGGAAACAAATATTTACAAAGATACGATTTTTTTTTGCAGGAATTTTTAATAGAAAATTGAAAAGAACGATGGATTTGAAACAGAAATATTTTGTAACATTATGAATGTCTTGTTTAAAAACTTACTGACCCCAAACTTTTAAACAGTAGTCATGTATTACAATGCAGAAACCACATGTTTTAAATTACATTTGTGCATTTGCAAAGTGTGAAATTAATGAAATATGAACACATCATGGATGTGCTCTTTTGCACCTCGCTTTAAAATCGCTAATTTGGAAGCGAAAGTAAAATGTGCACGGGCGCACAGGCATAACAGTGTGGAGCAGAGTGAGCATTTTTCAATAAATTCCTATAGAACTTAGAGCTTCCATAGGAATGAACTGAAAACGCTCACTCTGCTCTGTTCCAGTGGACACGCACCGTTATGAATGCATGTGCGGCTGTGCACATTTTACTTTCACTTTCAAATTGCCAATTTGGGAGCAGCAATTGCTTAAATGGTGGGTTCATTATTATCCTTAATGAAAAACACAACAAAACAGTTAATTGACAAACTTGTATAAATGGTGCTTTTACATTTAGCTTTGAAACCAAATCTTCCGCCGTCATCTTGTCAGTCAAGAGTGAGGTGAAATCTGACTCCTGCTGCTGATCTGTGCTGCGACTTTTGTTCAGCTCACGCTGAATTGAGCAGATGTGTTTAGTTTTTAATTGTAGTGTCCGTTCTGGAACTAAACAAAATTATTTGTATTACTATAAAAAATTCTAAACGACGTTGCGGCGGTGCCGCGGTGGGCACCTTTAAACATTTTAGCTCTCCACGAGTTCTCAGCTGGTCGAAAACCATCATATGTAGGCTACGTACATACGAGCTCATTTATCCCAGTACACATTGTTTTGGAAGAAATAGGCAATACGTCATAAAGCCGACCGATCAGGTTGTGAACGTATCCCTACGCCTTTAGGTTCAGTGTTAAAAATGCCAATGTGAACGCTAAGCGAACGAGGACTAAATGTTTGGAGACTCCGGACCAAACGAAACGAGCGAACTGAACTGTAAGTGTGAACACACCCAAAATAATGCAGACAACTTGTTTTAACCACAATTGGTTTCAGAACAGTGGAACTTCCACTCAGTATGACAGCGGTGAACATCGGGTCTCTAGCTGAAACTGTAGTAGATGAGTTAAGACTCACTTGAGAACTAGCCTGTGTTTGAGGCTTTAGCTGAATGGCCCTCATCTCTGCTGAAAACATCATCGCATCTGTTCTCCACTGCCCTAATGAACCATGAGCACCCTGGTTTTGCCCTGTGCAACTCAGGCTATTTATTAGCTCTGTGAGAAAGGGTTTTTATATTAGATCATGGTATAATGTAGTTCTCTAATGTTAGTTTATGACTTTCAGAACAGAGATTCGGCCCAGATTTCTGCCTCATTGCTGCACTGATGTGCTGCTTCAGGTTTATCATGTCCCTTCATTAAGTCAAAACACTGGAAATCACTTCTCTCTTGTTTTCAGGTTAATGAGATCTAACTTTACATTCATATACACAGTTTTTAGCCTTTAACAGAAGGACATCATGTCCTTTTCTTGTCAAATGAATACAGACCTTATCTCCATTTTAAATGTCCTGTCCTCAGTGAATCTAGTAATGTTCAGCTTGATTAGCTCAGTTCTTTGACCTCCCTAAACCTTTTATGTTAAATAATTTAAGAACTGAAACCTGTATATATATATTCACTTGAATTGAGAAATGTCGCTAGACACTCTGCAGAATGTGGTGCTTTTAACAGAAGACGAGGTGTAATTGCTCAGATTAACGTTAAGTAGGTTAAGTCGTAACGCAGCAGGAAGTGTTGTGGCGAACACATTGTGTCCCAGTGCTCTTTTTCTTTTCATTAATTTCATGTCTCCGCTTCACTGTAAGCTATTTTTGAAAAACGCTGTTGAATGTGGATCGGATCGAGCACCACAACAAACTTGTAGCCAGTCAGCAGTCGGGGGTGTGTTCACTCATGATGGAAGAGGAGAAGAGTGAGCTGAGCAAGAGGGAGATTTGAAGAAAGACTGTTGAAAGAGAGATGACTGAGAGACATTACAAAATGGAATATCACTGGAAAAAGGTGGTTATGATCAGGCATACTGCACCTTTAAAAGATAGAAAAAGCCCTTCCAAAATAATGTTTTTTTATTTTATTATTGTTTAGTGTATAAATTAGGATGATTTAGGAGAGCTGAAAGTTTTGTCCCAATCGTTACGATTTCTACTCTTGTCTTTGTTTTCCAGGCAGGTGTTTAATGTTTGGTGTTTTAAATTGTTAATTTTACTTTAAGATGTGCAGAATGTTTTAGCAGTAGCAGATTTTTCGCCCCTGTCCTTCCGTATTTTTCCTTTCATCCTCATGCCTGTCAGTCCTCAGAGGGAGGATGAACACCCTGCTGCTGTTTTAACCTGTCTTTCATCATGGAATATCAACTATATGAGTGTTTAAGTGTGCCACAGTCCACCTGGAATACATACAGTGTCCTAAAACTACATATAGATATATTAGATATAGATGTATTAATGTGTGTTGCACAGTCAGAGTGCTTTTGGTCCATCCATGTGGTTGTGTGACACTCACCTGCTTGCATCTCTTGTTTTCTCTCTTCTCCCTCTCATTCATGTGTTATCTATGATGTGGACACTGGATGTGAGATGGAACAAAAGATGACGCATATGTCAATAGTCAATCTCAATAGGAAATATATAGCTGTGTTTATTCATAAGTTTATTCAAAAGTCTCATTTAATCAATGAAGTGACTTGAATTTCTCAGTGAAAGCTGTGTGGCTTCAGTAGAGTTGGGATATCGTGCACAAGTATAGACTACTTTTGTGGTTCTTTTTTGAAGTTTGAAATCTTCAGTTTTGGTTGCAGCTGCATTGAAGAGTGACCAACATAGTACTTCAAAATCCTCCTTTTGTGCTCTACAGAAAGTAGTACAGCTTTGGAAAATTACAGATGGTGAGTAAAAGATGAAAATGAACATTTCTTTAAATGAACATAGGATTAGTTTCTAAGCATCCGACAAAGCTTGTCTGTCACACTGTGCACTTATACGACATGACAGACGCTTCGCTTGACAATAGACAGTATATTAGGCACTGTGCATATTACATTGATATAGTCACTTATTTTGCTCAGTACTTTTAAAACGTTCTAATGTTTAAAAAGAAATCCAGTGGAGATGTGCTCTTAACACTCAATATTTAAAAACTAGCTAAAAACCAGAGGTCAGTATTTGTATTTTGTTTTCTTCCAGCAAATTGTATTCTGGCAGATCCGCTCAGTTGCTCAGCTGCATTCATTTCTTGTTTGACATCAGCCAAAAGAGCAGAAAAACAGCATAAATTCAAGAAATGGATGTACAACCATGAACTTGAGGTGCGGTCAGAATCTCAATGTATTATTTTTTTTCTACATTGGAAGGTCTGAATGGTGTTACAGATTTTTTACGGCTGACATTATTATAAAATGGTTTAGATTCGATTAATTCCATCCAGTCTTGTGAAATCAGACTGCAACTAATAATATTAAATTATTGAATTCTCAGTAGCAGCAAACTCTGATCCCTGACTCAGTGTCTCGGGGCAGTGCAAGTAGCTCTTATGAGCCGGCTTCCTCTCTCAGAGGCTTACGTGTCTTCTGCATGCGTCTCGGTGACCTCCAGATGCTCAGGAGAGGTCTGTGTGAGAGCCAAGAGTGAAAGAGGGAAATACTGTGGTCTTGTTGGGTAGAGGGCACCTCTAATGGAGGCTGTGTGAGAGGATTTCTACCTCCGACAGCCATGTGCCTCACACTGCGAGGCAGATTGGATAGCATGAGGAGTCCAGAATAACTGTTTCTTCTCACTCATCATTCTGTTAGATCACTGTGGCAGCCAGATGATGAAAAAAAAGATCCTGGATAAACTTATGAAATGATCAAGGGCATATATCCCCATCATATGTGAATATAATTACTGTGGTCTTGAATCAATTGAATAATTTTGGATTCTCATTAGCAGAGCTCCACAAAGATAAATGGCAAAGAGTGTTTGTCTTTTGAGTGTCAGTGAGATTCACTTATATTCTCTTGATGAAAGCTATATGCATCTACATAAATTACAGGTGGAAGCAAATTCCCGACATAAAGACATATTTTTGACAATACTTTATTTTACAGTGCCCTTGTTGCACGTTACATGTACATACTATAGTAATAACAGTAATTTATGAATAATTACATGCAATTAATCCTAAATTAAACCCTATTCCCACCTAGCCCTATTGTAAGTATGTGTTGTTAATCAATATTGCTCAGTACAAGGACACCTTAAAATAAAGTGTAACCAACCATACATACATTTTTTTATTACTATTGTTAAGATGGTTAACCCGTTCACATCAAGAGCGATAACCAAATAATAACTATAATGATAACTATATTAGCATTCGCACCATCAGACAATAACGTTCTGTTTATTCTAAGCGCGCACTGCAGTTTTATCGTCTGTCGCTTTAAATGCTCAAGCTCTTTAAAGCAGGATGGATTCAAATTGGCTGTCTGACTCTGTGCGGTTATAGTTGTGGTGTGGACACTGCTATTTTTTTATATTTAGAATGATTTTTAGAAATTGTCATAGTTATCATCCTTGATATGTATGGGCCTTTAGTCTGTGTACACGAGTACCAAATGTAAGTTTATGCGATTTGACGTTAAAAATACCCCAAAATTTTATCTGCATCAGCTTTAAATAATGGACCAATCAGATGACTCTGGAGGTGGGATAAATATTTCAAGGGTATTGAATTAATGTACACTAGCGTTCAAAAGTTTGGCAGCAGTAGTTGTTTTTTTTTTTTAAAGAATTTAAGAAAGTTTTTAATTCATCAAGGATGTGTTATATTGATCAAAAGTTACTGCAAAGACATGTACTATATAATGTTACAAAATATTTCCATTTAAAGGGGACCTATTATGCCCCTTTTCACAAGATGTAAAATAAGTCTCTGATGTCCCCAGAGTGTGTATGTGAAATTTTAGCTCAAAATACCCAACTGACCATTTTTTACAGCATGTTTAAATTGTCACTTTTTGGGGCTCAGAAAAACATGCCGTTTTAGTGTGTGCCCTTTAAATGCAAATGAGCTGTTGCTGCCGGCACAGAGGGCGGAGCCTCACAATCTCAGCCTCACAATCTCATCTCACGGAATGATGATATTATCAAAACAGAAACTCTCAGTAACGGTGTTCATTTCGACCCGGAGTCAGACAATAATGCCTACAAAGTCAGAGAATATATGCTGTATGGAGATGGAACAGGTATAGTTTAGTTTAATTACGGTTATAATGTATGTGTCATTGCTTGTATCCACTATTAAGCCTGCTGTAGACGACCGAATGTCCGAATGATGGCCAAAAATATACTGATGAGTTTAATAAAGTTTATTGTACATTACACAAAAAATGAAGTGTCAGTTTTACTCCAGAAAATCATCGTAAGTGCTGAGTAAACACAGTATAAGAAGTGCGTAAGTACATAAACGAATTTCGGTAGAGTTGAGGGAGCATTTTCTTCGAAAACAAAATGAATCCACCTCGTCTTCAGCGGCTGGCTCAGATTTCAGTAGTAAATGGAAAGAGAGCTATGTGGATTAATACATCCAGCCACACAACACCTAGGCTACAACGCTTGGGAGACATTCTCATCAGTGCAGCAATGGCGGATGTGTACAACTCGCTGTAAACTCGATCAGGGCGGGTCTATGTTAAAACGGCAGTGTCTGTCAACATTCGTGGGTGGGGCCTGTGGTTGTTGTGACGTCACACCAGCCCCATGGCTGAAAACAGGTCGTTGGGAGACACTGCTTATGATTTATGGGGATTTAAAAAAAAAAAGGAGTGGATTTTTATCACTATGGGGTGGTTGTGTACACACACTGCCAACACACATTTATGTCCAAACGTGAATTTTGCATAATAGGTCCCCTTTAAAACATTTCTTTAAACTTTATAGTCATCAAAGAATCCTCAAAAAAGTTTCCACAAAAATATGAAGCAGCACAACTGTTTTCAACATTGATAATAATAATAAATGTTCCTTGAGCAGCAAATCATCATATTAGAATGATTTCTGAAGGATCATGTGACACTGAAGACTGGAGTAATGATGCTGAAAATTCAGCTTTGATCACAGGAATAAATCACATACTAAAATGCTTTAAATTCTAAAAATATTTCACTTTTTCTGCTTTTACTATATTATTGATCAAATAAATGCAAATACATAAATGTAAGAGTCTAAATTCCAAAAAAAAATAAAAATTGAACTATTCATTTTCTTCTGTGCGGGCCTCTGAGTGAGTTCACGTAGTGTAACAGCGCAACGCTTCTGGGTTGTACGTCAGAACGTAGGCTCACTATTGGCCAGCATCACATACATGACCAGCGTTGGCCAATAGTGAGCCTACGTTCTGACGTACAACCCAGAAGCGCTGCGCTGTTACACTACGTGAACTCACTCAGAGGCCCGCACAGAAGAAAATAGTAATTACTGACAGAATTTTCATTTTTGGGTGAACTAAACCTTTAAGTCAGCCATTTTCCCCATCCCCATGTTTTGTGTTTACTAACACTGAGAGAGCCTCTATCTCAGAGGACTTGTTAGATAGAACTCTAATCTCGCTCTGTCATGAGAGGAAGGAAACCAAGTTGTCAGGCCTGGTATAATAGCGTTGTCTCGTTTCTTTAATCGTTAGTTTCTGTCATGAGTATCAGGAAAACAAGTGTTGGAGGTGACATGGCACCTCTCTAAAATGATCAGATTAAGTGTTCACAGTTGTGCTAACAGGAGAGGAGGGTGTCTCTGTAGCAACGCAGCGCAGCGGGATGCACATGCTGTTTTCTGTTGCTACGGTAACATCAGGTGATTCTATAATTATCCTTCTTGTACTGGCGGTCTCAGCTGCCACGCCCTTTCGGCCAGCTCTAAACTACACCTGACAGCCCAAGATTCTCGGAGTACAAGACAATGTCCCTATTTGCGTCACGATTCACATACTTATGCACTATTCTATGCCGTTTTGTAGTATAAATAGTACGAGTAGTGTGTTCACACTGAAAATTCTATCAAGAAAACGTGCACTTTGATGATGCACTTAACAGAAAGAACGAAGTGTGGAATGTTGGACACTTCATGCACTCAACTGTCGCGGAGGGGGAGGGGCATCAGACATCAGACTCAGAACCACAAAAAAAAACTTATAAAATTCATACACTACACGGTTGAGTACATAGTGTATACGTGCGCCGCGTATAGTGTGTCATTTGGAACGCAACTCCTGCCTCTCTCTCTCTCTCTCTCTCTCTCTCTAAACCCAGTTAGGGTTTTACATACCAGGTTTACTAGATTCCAGGGTACTTGGAAGTGTTTAAATGTTTTGTTTAACCTTTTGAAAAAGCAAAACAACTTTCTTTGACAGTTTTTAAGTTAAAGTTTAAAACTAAAATGAATCATTAATCACTGAATAATATAAGTCATGAGCAGCATGGTTTGGTGCTGATGAAAGTGTATTTGAGCCTATTGATGGGGCTGTGTGGGCACAAAATACAAAAACTGTAGGAAACCATTGATCTAAACACACACTGATCAGGGAGACTTTTCCTTTTCTGTATTTATGCGAGTGATGGCGCTTTCCAGTTTAATATCTGCTGCTATTCGCTGATAACGCATCAGAGCATCAAATTAAACTGATCCACTTCTGTGTTTATCCACACGTCTTCTGACTGCAGGCCCTGATTAATAACTTGAGGGATGGAGGGAGAAAAGAATCAATGGAGCCTTGGTTTACTCTTTGTATCATGCACCCTACAAAAAAAAAAAAACACTGCGGGAAAAAATGCACTTTCATCTTTGCCCACTTAACATCAAATCATCCAAAAAAACTGCATTTCTGTCTATCTTCTCCTAACCTCATGCATGTAGGAGAGAGCAAAGTAATGGCTGGTTTGCCATCACAGGAATAAATTATATTGTAAAATATATTCAAACAGAAAACATTTATTTTAAATTGTATTGATATGTGCTGCACGATTAATTGTTAAAAAATCGCGATCTCAATTCAAGCACCCAAGCGATTTTTTTCCTAAATGACAATGATTCGGTTCTGTCTATTAAAGGGGTCATATAATGCCATTTTTGTACAAGCTAATATATGATTCTTTAGGGTCTAAATTAAAAGTTTGTAATATACTTTAATTAAAAATTCTCATTAGTATTGTAAGAAAACACAAATTTTACCTGCTCAAAAACAGCTCTGTTTTCAGCACGCCGTTTAAGTGCATGTGTCTTTAAATGATAATGAGCTTTAAACGCGAATAAACGCGTTGTTCATTATAAACGTGGGATTCTGAATTATATTGAGAACGTCGTACATAGAAAACATGCCGTAATGTACCCTGAGTGTAAACCTTAGCCGCATTCATCGTGAAGCGTGCTAGCGATTTGCAAAGATTAATATAAATATTAATATAAAGGTTAATAAAACGTTACACTCACTTCAGTTCTTCTGGAGGTGCAGCAGGAACACGAATAGTTGGTACCGATCCTTTTTTCAGGAGCAGCTTCTTAGCAAAACCAGCTTTATACTGACCCTCGTTTGTAAAGCAGTCTGGTGTGAAATGATTCGCGCAAACATGAAAGCATTGACGTTGATCGTGGGGAATATTCCCTTTGAAAACAAAACTCAGCCACTGCGTCTTCAGCGGTTCGGATTTAGGAACATCAAAATGACTGCTGTGTTCCTTATTGCACCCAAGAACAGAACACCACAATCGCTTAGACGCCATTCTGCTCATAGACAGTGCTCCAGTGAGTATCAACAATGACCGCGCGGACTATGATGACAGCTCGCTCACGAGCGAGGGCGGCTCTGTGTTGAAATGCTGCTGTCAATCAACAATCGTGGGAGGGACGTCGATTTTGTGATGTCACAAGCTTGATTTGAGACGGGGAAAACATAAGGAGATTAAAAAAAAAAAACACTGGATGGATTTTTATCATTTTATGATGGTTGTGTACAGGCACTGCCAACACACATTTCAGTTAAATCAACTTGTAAAAGTGCATGTACCATTATATGACCCCTTTAAACCTTTGACAAGATTGTATCATTACATCATTACACCAGTAGGTGGTGACAAGTGACTGTTAAAAAATGTATTTATTGAATCATTTACTCAAGAGATTTGTTTTTAAACGGATTCATCCAGTAATGAAACAAGTGAAGTCTTCATGAGGGAATCATTGAATCATTCGTTCAAGAGATTTGTTCAAAAACACTGATTCATCCAGTAATGAAACAAGTGAAATCTGTTGCTGCATCTAAAATCGCATACTTCTCTCCTATATAGTAGGCGAAATACAGTGTGACAAAACTGTAGTATGTCTGAATTCACAGTACTCATAAAAGAGTAGGCAAAAAGTACCCGGATGACCTACTTCCGACAAGATTATGAAGTGTGCATACGATGTACACTTTACTATCCCATGAGGCCACTAGGATTTATAAATGGCAGTGAAACAACGTATGTCACATGACAGTGACAACATAGCGAATGTAGTATCCGGATTACATTCATACTACACACATTCATACTATTTAGAACAGGGGTTGTCAAACTGTGGGTCGCGACCCATTTGTGGGTCGCAGATTGGGAAGAGGTGGGTCGCGCAGTCACTATTGGCTGCAGCTAAATTTACGTTTCATGAATGACACACACACAAACATTTTGCACGATGAAACCAACGGTAAATAGAAATCGCTATGAGATCGCATTACACAGGAGAATTCAAATGTCACGAAAGGCTGCGTTTCCCAAAAGCATCGTATGCCTAAGTAGATCGTAAAACCGCTGCCACTTATGGTCTCTACGACCAGCTTAGCTCCCGATGCTTTTGGGAAACGCAGTGGAGACCTGAATCAGCCTTTCGTGACATTTGAATTATCCGGTGTAATGCGATCTCATGCAGAATGCAGAGCAGTGATTGGAGTAAACGAGTTTCTTCTTGTTTATAATGCGCACAGAACCGCTTAATGAACCGCGCCGCTCTGAGACGCTGAAATTGATAACACAACATGTCGCAAGCGCGTGCTTCATGAAACAAATCGCACTGATTTCTCTCGTCTGTTCAACACAGCACTGTTGTCTTTCAGAGATATGGTCGTCGTAAGAGTGCGTTGTTTGCGTTCCCTTGCATGCATTTTTCTACAACGCAAAAAATATAGCCTATATATAAAAAGTATTTCACATGTACACACACGAGCACGAAAGCGTTTTCTGCGCTGAACAACGCAATGAGTTTAACAACACTCGCAGCATAAATATTTTATAGAAATTCTAGGTCCTGGGCCTACTGTCAAATAAAATGATTAGTCTATTATATATTTTTTATATTATGATTTTTGTCATATCAAACCTTTGGTTATGATTAAGCTTACTTAATCTTTTTTCATTTCTTTAAATTTGTTCTCCCATGTCTGGTTAATCAGTTGAGGCAGCAGACAAAAACTACTCAGTATTCTTAACATTATTTCAACAGCCATTAGGCTGTTAGGCTCTCAATTTTTGATAATGTGCCAAAAGTTTGTATTGCAATTTAACTTGTCATTCATGCTATAACAAGAAAAAAAAACTGCTCCAAAGAGAACTAACGCCTCCCATCCCACATTCATGCTTTAAAATTATTTTATATTTTGGTGGGTCTTGAGATAGATTATTCTTGTCTAGGTGGGTCCTGGAATGGAAAAGTTTGGGAACCCCTGATTTAGAACATACTTTTTACTTATTCAAATGAAGTATCTACTCAAGAGAGTATGGGTGTTTCTCAATATGCGTTCTTCAGCGATCTTGCGTCCTTGTGTTCTCGTTTTACGTCATCATTAACCGTCGAAGTTCAGACCCAATTCTCAAGAACGCAAGTACAGAGGACGCATGAAAGAACCCGGATGTGTTCTTGATACCGAGGATGCATGGAATGCAGACTTGAGCTAGTACTCGCCTGGTGTCCCAGGCCAGAAGTCATTGCGGCCGGTTCCGAGTTCGTTCTTCCAAGGAAGCTTGGCAAGACCGGTCTCCATGAGAACACAAGTCCGTTCTCTGCGCTCTTGGAATTGAGAAACAGCCTATGTGATTTCAGACGCAGCCCATATAAGTGATTCATTGAATCATTCATTCAAGAGATTTGTTCAAAAACGCTGATCCAGCAATGAAACGTTAAGTCATTGAATCATTAATTTAAACGATTTTCAAACAATAATTCATTTTAATAAATGTTTAAATAGCCATAAACATTTTGTCAGGAGCTCTAGTAAATGACATGTCATGTTCTTTAGTTGTCTATTCAGAATCGTGATCTCTATTTTAAACAAGAAAATTGTGATTCTCAATTTATCCAGAATCCTGCAGCTCTAATATAGCATAAGATATTACACACATAATATTACATTTAACACCAATAATATTTGTCAAACCACTCCACTGAACACTGGGATGTCAGAGAAATTATAGGGAATTGTACCTTTTTTTTTCTCTCAGTCCATCGTTATCGCATTCATGTAATCAGGAAGCTAGTAATCACTTAAAAGAGGAGATGACCGTTGTTGTAGACCAGGTTTATTTCTGCTGTTTGTGACATTAAATCTGTCGCTCGGGATGCCCCTTGCCATTTGTTGCGCATATATTAGCCTTTATGTGATTGATTGATTTATTTCATTATTTCTGATAATCTCCTAAAACTGCCTGTAGGTTGGCTGAATAGAAATTACACTGTGGAGCATATCTAATTGCCCTAATTAGCATATGCAGATGAGCCTGTTATCTTGTGTACAGAGTATTGCTTATGGTAAACACAGGACTAATCACTTTAACGAATTTAGCTGTTAAAAATGCTGGTAATTGTGCATTGTTTAAACAGATGGGTTCCGTTTTCGCAAGCATTCAGACAGGAAGTGTTGAGATGAGTGCTCTCCAATCAGCTTCCCTTTCTTCTCGTCCTCATCATTGACACACAGGGTAGCCCTCTAATTACTCTGCTTTAAACGAGCCGTATCCCCTTCCGAAAGAATACACGTAAATGAACTCTTCATGTCTTTCACAGATGTGTGCACTACATGACTGACTGACTCATCACCCTGCACACTTTCTCATTTTATGACATGTTGGTGGTGCTTTTTACACAACTAAGGAGAAGGGAAAAAGATGCACACATCACCTTTAATATACAAAAAGGCTCGAGCTTTGGTATTGTATTGTATTGTTTTGAGTCACCATGAAAACAAAATTGACCATTACAGTATATTTAAAGGGATGGTTCGGAGTAAAATCAACCTAGGGTCCTTTGCACCATGACATCGAGCCAAACACCCCCCCCCCAGAAGCCTTTTTTCCCTTGGTTGAACATTTTTAAAGTTAGAGCTTTTTTCAAGATATCAGCCGAATGGCTTAGTGCAGGCGCTATTGGCTCCAAATTTGTATCTCGTAAATTACCCCACTAATAATGCCCAGAATGGTACCAAACTTCTACTGTAGTACAAATAGGTTCTGTACTCATAAAACAAGGCATAGGAAAGTTTGTAAGTAAATCATGAGCCGTCAGGCAAATGTTATTTAAATAAACTCCTGATTTACTTAACTTTCCAATGCCTTGTTTTATGAGTACAGAACCTATTTGTACTATAGTAGAAGTTTGGTACCATTCTGGGCATTATTAGTGGGGTAATTTACAAGATACAAATTTGGAACCAATAGCGCCTGCCATTCGGCTGATATCTCAAAAAATAAGCTCTAACTTTAATAATGTTCAACCAAGGGAAAAAAGGCTTCTGGGGGGGGGGGTGTTTGGCTCGATGTCATGGTGCAAAGGACCCTAGGTTGATTTTACTCCGAACCATCCCTTTAATAAATTATTTATCCATGCACATCATTTATTTTAATTCATGTGTCCTCATAATTATGGGCGGGAAAACCTGTCACTCACATGACATCACATAGGAAACCACAACCACCCAATCAAATCCCAATGGACAAAATCCAAGGCTATGTCTACATTAATCCGGATACATTTGAAAATAGCTTTTGGTTTAAATTAGTGAGTACAATGTGAGTACATTTTCTGTCATCTTTGCAGGACTGTGATATGAAGAGTTTGCAAAATAACATATTTTAGCAACAGTGTGAAAGTGAATAGCACTTAACAGGCACAATACCGGTATAAACATGAATATCTATTGGTACAATATGCGTCACGACTAAACTTGCGTCATCCTTTTTAAATACTTCAGTTTTGACAGTCCACTTTACAATGCGAAAAAGGTATTTTCAAATGTATCCACTTTGGAGAGCGTTTTCATTAATAAAAACGCCGTCTCTGTGAACAGAAGGCCAAAACGGAGAGAAAAATATGCGTTTTCAAATGAAAACGTATTAGTGTGGACATGGCCCAAGTCACAGCCCTGTTTTACTCAGCGATACATCACAATAGGGAAGAAAAGACAATCACAACTTCTGTTTCATGCTGACTTTAACAGTTCTGTTCTTGTATTATCTTCCCAAGGTCACCAGGAGGTTTTTTTCAGGCCACTTTGAGACATTTGGACTCGTATTTATCTCTGTTCATTCATCCACATCCCTGCGTTCACGTCACATATCAGCAGATCCCATTATAAAACTGGACTTTCAAAAGAAGCAATGGACCTTGACGGATCCAGTCCTCTATTGAGAGTCAAAGACACACATGCACATATGGTTGTCATGTGACATGTTCATCAGAGGTGGTGCAAAATCTTTGTTCAAGGGTCATTCATTATGTGTGGAGGGAAACCAGCAGAAAGGGCTCTAGCCCAGGGCATACTGTTCATGATTTTGACACAAGAACAACAACAAAGAAAAGGCTACTTGCATGTTTGTGAGTACGAGCCAGTTGTTACACCAAAGTTTCCACGATTTCGTCATGTCTCCGGAGAGCTCTCGGGTTATGCACCTACCCGCCTCTGAAAAAAAAAAAAAAAGTTTATGTAACAAGACGGAAATTCAGGTACTCTCAACTCTAAGGTGGATTCAGTGCGGGCTACTCTAGATGTGGAACTTGAAATGGGTAACCCCAAATAAATATAGAAGGCACCACTGCTGTGCTATTTGTTGAACATAAAGTGGAGCTGATAAAATTCCCATCATACTCTCTTTCCCCAGTCCTTTCCTGAATAACAGTGTTGAGAATTGTGAACGGTTTTCTTCTGTGAGAACTTGAGGGCTTCCTGTTACATCAATATTTAATATGAAGATTCCTTCTATACTCCTACTTCTCTATCCCTCGTGGGCTCAAACAGCACCATCCCAAAAATACCATCCTATAGTAAAGAACTGAAGTTGAAAAAAGGAAATTTTAAAACCTGTCCTGAAGGCCTCTGTCCACTGCAAATTTTGAGTGTTTCCCTTATATTGGATAATCCTATTCAGGGCTTGCAGTCTCTACTAATGATGTGATAATTTGAATCGAGTGTGTTAGATGAGACATAAGTAAATAGAGTAAAAGTACAGATACCTTAATAAAATATGACTCCATTAAAAGTTTTAAGTAGCCTACTCATTTTCAATTTTACTTGATTTTTAATGTACTTAAATTATTAAAAGTAAAAAGTACTGACTGATGATTTTGCAATTTTACGTACTGCATCCTACTGCTCAAAAAATATATGTAGGGAAGGGGGGTTAATGTGTACTAGACACACAGATAATGTTAGAGCTAAAATAGCTTACATCTCAGTCTGACATCACTGTGAATTATCATTTTTTAAGTAGCCAACACTAGTAAATAAGGAAGATTATGCAGATCTGCAAGTAAGAAAACGTTTTATTACCAAAAACTTTCATATTCTGATAACTACTACCGCTAATTAATTAACGTGTGCAAAGCAAACAAGTGAAAATAATAGGGCCCTCCCCGACTAAAGATTTTTCTAGTCGACTATAGAGCCCTGTTTGTTCTTTATTTTGTCATTGTGAGTTTACACAAATAAAAGTAGATAACGTTACCCTTGGCAGTTTTGAATGATGTATCAATATGAACATAAATGACGGAGTATTTGAAGATGTTTCCGGTGAATCAGGTAAAAGGCAACTGATCGCACAACAGTCATGCAGTAAAGCGCGCACACTCCAAACAAACACTTTGATATCGCACATTTATCTAGGGTGACTTTAGACCGAGTGGCAAAGTTACTTACTATTACATCATGTTTAAATTGATAAGGCTATATTTGAGGTCGATGGATGATTGGCGAATGTTTGGATATCCTGCCCGACATAGCCTACTGTAATTATCACACCCGTTAGCGATCGTTAACGATCAGCGGACTGCGTGACTTTGCCACTTCCTGTGTTTTTTTTTTTTTTTTTTTTTGCTGCAACTAACTGAATACACTTTTGGTCGACTAGCCTCTTTTCGACCACTGGGCAGCCGTAGAAAATATTAAAATAGCCTTTTATTATAGAAATGAGGAAAAACAAAATGTGTGTTGATATTAACAATATAAAACAACGTCACAGTGGGTTAACATTTTAAGAAGAAAGCTGTACAAACATACCAGTTTTACATCATTTGAAACGGTTACGGCAGCAGGGAAGTTGTATGGGCATTCATTTACGTTATTTAATGTTTATTTTTGTTTAACAATCCTACAACTCAAACCACTCCATCAACTCGAATTGGTGACACTTTTCATGCCATCAGTCGCGCGCTGATCGGATCAGTCCAATTCACCAATTAATTGTTCAGTGCGATTCGTGAGGGATACTTTACCCAAAAATGAAAATTCTTTCATAATTTACTCACAACCCACACAACTGTTTGGTTACTAACATTCTTCAGAATATCTTTCTTTGTGTTTAGCAGAAGGAAGAAATTCATACTGGTTTGGAACAACTTGAGGGTGTGTAAATGATGACAGAATTGTCCTATTTGGGTGAAATATCCCTTTAACAGGTTGATTGCAAAGAATCAGTCAGCTTATGAATAGGACACCTGGAGGTCTCTGAGCAGGTGTCGATTTCTTCAGTTTAAGATAACAAGGAATGAGTAAAAAGTATGATATGCTTTGGAAAGTAGTGAAGTAAAAGTTTCCCAAAATTAAAAAAAAAAACTCTGAAAAAGTAAAGTAAAGATAGGTCTACTTGAAAAATGTTCTTATTTAACAGCAACAAAGTAAAAATACTTTGTCCACTACTGAATTATGTACCGATAATAATACCTCTACTACAGGCTTACAAGTATCATTCCTCGCTTTGCAAAAAGTCTTGGCATTAGGGCTGCAAGATTAATCAAAATAAAATTTAAATTGCGATATGGCTCAGAGCGATTATCAAATCGCAAAGGATGAGATTTAATTAACTAAATATATGTGCGGTGTGTTGATATATACATGTGCAGTTTTCAGTGTCTCAGTGCGGCTCGATTCATGTACAGTAAATGCTGCTCCACATGAACTCCATCTCTACATCTGAGTTTAGGTCACTTACAGTATTTTTCAACGCAGTGTGGGCCACCATTTTCACAAGGTTTGTGTAATAGGAAGCATTTATATACCTATTGCCAACAAAACATAAAGGACTCCCAGCAGTTGTCTGCCAAAATAACAAATTTATGGTTTAACATTTGAAAATGTCTGAGACTTTATTATTGTAATTTTGTATTTTTACTGTAAAATAAAAAAAAATTTCCTTAAATACTTGACACTTTATTTTTACAGTGAAATATATTTCTTAATTTGCTTAATTTTTACTTGTCATGAATTTCAAATGATGAAGCTCCATTTTCTTAGAGTATATCAGTATATCTCTTCCAGGAACCACTCCACAGGGGCTTCACGACAAATCAACCATCAAGACCAGTGATGTGTGAATGATATAGAGTTCCTAAATATGCATTAAACATGTACATGATTCACTCATGTAAATGTTTACATGCTGTGTGTGGATCTGAAGAGCTGATTCACACGTGGTAATGACATAGGTTTTTGTGTTTTCCATCGTTTCTTTATGCCTAAAGCCTAATCATACCCAGTATGGCTGCGGGGCTGTCTAACAAGATGAGCAGTTTGTCGTCATTGCAGATGGTGATGGTTACCGTGTGTGTTGAGGTGCACCTTCACAGTAGTCTTTAACTTCCCCCAGGATATTGCATGCGCCATGCGTACCTTTTTTTTATCCTCCTCTCCATCACTTCCTGTTGCGCACCTGTAGGTATAGAGAGATTAATTTGATTAATTTCAAAGCATTTACCACACCATAGCAGTCTGTTGTTACATTGTATTCAGACAACAAAAAATTAGCGCACATGTTTGACCAGCCAAATACTTTAAACATCTTTCTCACACTAGTTGGAGACAAATCTGATACAGGATGTCAGGGTAAGTCAGTGTAGCCTGTTTCTTTGTGTTTCACTAGCTTGACTATTTTTTTTTTTTTCACAGAAAATGTCATCTACAAGAGGCTGCTGTCTAAGAGAGGAGCAAAAAGATTTCCTCTCATCACCATGGCTACACCAACTGCGACAAATCGGTTTTCTGACCAATCCTCTGTTCTTTTTTTCTCACTCTCTCTTGGCTATGAAGCGTTTCAGTTAATATGAAACAAAGTATCTGCTTATGACAAGAATTATGTGAGCTTATTTCACAAGAGCCAAAGAAGCTACAGCTGTAAACAGTAGAAGTAGTTTCAAAATATGTTTCAAAAATAATAATTTTCTGCTCGTCCGGCACTTTTCAACAACACAGCCTTGTTTCGGCAGCGACTTTCAGCATGTTTCCTATAACAACGTCTGACGTTTACATTTTACGCGACGTGAGAAAGTCACATAAACCACGCGAAATCCGATCAGGGCGTTCAGACTGAAGCGGATTTCCTGATATGTGATTTGAATAGGATTACAAACCACATATGGATGTAGCTTGAAACGGATTCCATGTGATGTTAGCTAATTCTGATCAGATTTCAATCGGATATGAACAAAAATCGGATTTGGACTGACAATCTGAACGTAGCCTATGTCGGCATAAGAAATGGAAGTAAGAATTGTCGGGTCGTCAGTCCATGACTAAGCTAGCTCATTCAGATATTTACCACGTATTAACTTTAGTTTGTCAAAATTTCGCGCTCTTTCCTGCTTACTAAGCCCTTCTCTATATGATTTAGCAGCTTCCACGTGTTTTTTCCGTGGTTTAGACATCATAAATTAGTGTAACAATGTGTTCAGTAGTACATAAACAGTGCAATCCATGCTGTTGTTTACATCCAAGTATCTCCAATATTGGCCACGCATCTCGGGTAACTGACCAAACCGTGACGTAGGTGCAGACCCTCTATACACGTTGCCTGGACCACATTTGTGTGGCTATAATGTTTAAGATTTCTTTAAATGAAAACAAAAAGAGGCAGTGTGGTGTTTTATAACATATTTAGTTTTATTGTTGCCTAAAATATACATACAGAGATAACCGGAGAAGCAGAGCGAGTTGAGTGACGCTTTCAAGAACGCTGCTGTTCCATTTGCAGAATTACCGGACTCGCGGTCATTCTCCTGAGTCGGACTTGGCAAGTCCGAACTTTGCATACTTTGTATTGAGAAATGCCTAATTTCGGCGCTTGTCTTGTGACAAACATGCCGAGAAGCAAGAACAAGATCTGCTATATGTCATCCATTGTTGTTTACTATGTCGCTTTCTTCTTTGGGCGAAAATGACGTTGATCGCTTCTTTCCGGCCTAGGCTACACCACGCCTATCAAGTAAGAGTAGCCTACTGTTGGCGGTGGAAAGGCAAGCCGGATCAGGGTTTACCATACCGCTCAGTGTAAACAAGCTTTAGAAATATTAGTTTTAGCAGCTGAGGGAGGTGGTATTGGTTTGATTTCCTGAACATATGGTAGTGGTCCACTCCACAGGTCCTTCACATCAATGGGGCCTCAAGCACCTTAGAGACAAACCCTTAGCTTTTACAAGGAGTTTGTGCAGTTTCAAGAATCTTTCTGTAATGTGTAAGTATTGGTTTAAGAGCCCTAAGTCAGGAAAGAGCATTCAGATTCAGGCTACTCAGGTTCTGGGTTGGGTCTGCTGAGTTCTGTGAGGTGTACAGTGAAATACCTTTCATGAATGGACGTTTGCCAGTCATGAAGGGTGTCCAATCAGCAGATGGAATGTCATGTGACTCACTGTGGCACCATTAAAAGGGGAGGACAAGCAAGAAAAAAATTCAAATACAATACAAAGTTGCTACAGTTTCCATTGGCTCAGCTGAAATTATCTGAGTGTTCCACTTCCCTTTAAGACATGAAATAACACCCAAATCATAGGTTCTAATCTCACCTTTTCGAAAGAATGTAGTTTCATGTTATGGTAAAGTGTAATTATGATTTAACCTACGTTAAAAACAACAACAACCTCAAACTGCATGTTCTGTAATAGGATTTTATTTTTTTTATAGTTTTGTACTTTTGAAATCACAGGTTCAAATCTTGCTTTTACAATGTTCATTTTAGGTTAAGGAACAATTGTAGTTTAGTTGTGGTCATTTCTCAGGAATATATTAAAGACAACAACCTCCAACCAATGCTTCTCTAAAGCTTAATATAGTTTCATTGTGGTCATTTCTTAGAAATAACATAACTAACAACCAAAAACCAAAGGTACTTTGTTTGCTCAGAGTGTTAGAACACAACTTCTGTTGTTCTGAAATTACAGGTTCAAATCCTGCTTTTGCCAAGTTCAGAAACATAGGCCAAATATGGGCCTTATGCGTGTCTTAAATATAGTTTAAAACACTCATTTTATGTGAAAGATCCTCTGGCTTAGTGGTAAAATCCAGTGCCTGGATGACAAGGATCTTGGGTTTGAATCGCACATGGACTAAAAGTGGTTAGCTGTAATGCTGGAAGGAAAAATGTTTGATTTGGCTGAACATAACTTAATCCAAACAAAGCTTTTGTATTAAGAGACACCTCTATCTTTTGTCTAATGCTCAAGTGTCAAACTCTATAGGGCTGCCATGCTGCAGTTCCAACACACCTGCATGCAATTGTAGAGTAATCCTGAAGTCCTTGATTAGGTGGTTCAGGTGTTTGGAGCAAAACTTGCAGGAAGACGGCCTTTCAGGAGAAGAGTTTGAAATCACTGCTTCAGCTGAAAGACAGTACTCTCTTTGGAGACAAAAAGGGAGGGAGAAGAAAGGGGGAAAGTCAAACTGGTCTGCCATTCTTTTGATGGCAGCGACAGAAGATAAGCGAGGTTATTTGGTGGAGATTCATGCACAGTGTTGGGTCATGCATAGCTGCTTTTGACATCCGAACTGTCACTTGGTGCTTGCTCTTATCTCCCTAGGCCTGTCATCTTGGGTTATTTCACCAGCACTCCGCCACTTCCAAAAAGACCCTCATCATACTGAGCGCAACCTCCAAGCAGCCTTCCCCTCACCCTTTCCCTTCATGGCTGAAAGCCATATGCGAGTCAGATCTCTCACTGTGCTAAAATGCTTTCTGGCTCTGACTTTGCACGGAAATGGAATCCTCTCCTGCCTGATCATGAGCGCATTATGAACAATCGTCCATTTGTATGATAATCACATCTGGGAGCACAGGATAGTAATGTAGTGTAATTTGATGTAATGTTTAAAGCTGATCGGACACCAATCTATTCAAGCCCCATCTGTTCACAGGATGCCCCTCTCTGCTTATGCTCTGGGGTTGGCGGTCAATTGCAGGTGCCGTTTAACTTGATCGGCGGACTGGATGTGGCAGTTGGGATATGAGATAAAACCGAATTACTGAGCACTGACAGCCGGGTTAAGGGTCACACAATGGACAGCATGCTGAAACACAAAGCAGGAGAACCACATGAACTCACCCACTTCCTGTCACAAATAGACCTTGCTAATGGATAAGACTGCTGATACTCCATGATCAACTGCCAGATGTAGGAATCTAGAGGTTTTCAAGCAGCTTTTGAAGAAGAGACATAAGCATCTGGAATGACATGAGGGTGAGTAAATGAACTATTCCTTTAATGCACCAGTAAAGCCTGCATATGCCATTCGCAGTCCAACAGTATCTCAGTAAATAGGGTTTATTGTTGAGCCCTGAACTTAGGGTTTATTGTTAAGGGCCTGTGGCAAGTATGAGAGAGTTTTGGGCCAGTTGACAGAACTGTCATTTTTGTGCCAGTGCTGCATTGTCACACAAGATTGTGCATTCATTGAGTTTGTACATCCATCGGTTTGCCTTGCTGAGGTTCTACATTGTTTCTGCAAATTCAGTTGAGTTGTCACCGAGATTATCTAGCTTGCTAACATACATGTGATGTTGTCGAAACTAAAAACGACTTGTGATTGTCTTGAAAGCATCTGCAAGAATGTGTTGAAACCCACAAACCAGTTGGTACGGTTTTGGATCATATGCCATTGATTCCAGCCAAAGTGAGTTTATAGTTTACAGCTGTATAATTTCTATCTTTTTGCAAATATGCAGTGCATTACTGGCCTGACTTTTAATGGTGGTATGTTTGTTTGCTTGCTTGATATGGCAATATCCCTGTCTGCCAGATGCTTTTGCCCGCTGTTTGAAATGGCTGCTCTTTTTCAGTGTCTGGAAAGTTTATCATTCTCCAGGGAGGGAGAACAACAGCAGCTCTCTAGAGTGGCTAAATTAGATTACCTCTAATCCAAAATACAACCAGTCCTGTTCCACAGATTAAGAACTTTCTAATTTAATAATAGAGGGAAATGATTAGAAATGATTCAATAGAAGAAAAAGGATTACATCAAATGGCCATCAATTTTCTTTTTCGCTGCATCGGAGATGAACTCACCTGTTCTCAGCATCAAAGTGAGAGGGCTCTATTATTTTCCTAAATCACTATTGCTTTTACTCTGAAGGTCTTTAGAAGGAACAATTTCTCTCAATTGCAGGTAAGCGTACCTTAATCCTACTATATGGATGACCATGGTAGCCATCAAAAGCTGTTCTCCATTAGTTGATGGCTGACGCTGTTTGTCACTTCATTTGAACTCTTTGCAAATGAGAGTGAATGTGGGCTCGGGGAGGGATTGTTTTTAATGTGTCCAATCCCCCACCCCCACAGACTTTAATCAGTGGCCATCAAAGGGCCAGGGGCATCACTCTGTAAGTGATTTCTAATCATATCTCTGAAAGGCATACATATATGAGAGCATGTAATGGAATGGATGGTTCCGGTAGCTTTTGCATTAGCAGCCTAAAGGCTCTCAACTTTTGACCTTGACCTCTCTTCCATTAGGACACTCCAACCTTAGATAAACACTTTCGAGTGGATCTCTGTAACCACGTTAAACTCCTAAAAGACATTTAAGAAAGTGCTCATGTTTTAGTCTACTGAAAAAAAAAAAAAAAAAAAAAGTCTAATTTAAAAATTCTATATATTAATATCCTGTCTTGCACAGGATATGTACCATATATACATCAGGATATGACATATGTATGGTCACGTATGTTTTCTGAATATGAGACATTAGATGAAAATGTAGCAATATTTTCCATTGCAAAAAAACTATTCTGCCATATGGAGAGCTAATGCATTAAAATATTTCCATTCAAATTGAATAGTGTTCTTTCTGCTCAGCCTAGCCATTGGATTTGGAGTGACAGAATGATACTTGCTTGTCTAGATTCTTTCACAAATAAAAAAGGAGCTGGGAAGGAACTTCCTTCTCACTCATAAAAGAAAAAAACCATCCTATTTTACCTCAAAGCTGGTAGATGGGCATCCCTGAACACACACACACACACACACCCCTCAGAAAACCATCAGCTGAATCTAAAATGAATCCTTGGCACGTGTTTCCTGTGGGGCAACGTGTGTGACCACCATGTGCTCCATATGTGTGTGTGTGTGTGTGTGTGTGTGTGTGGCATGTAACTGGTTGAAATGTCCTATGTGACAGCTGTAGTATCATTGCCCGAGGAAACGAGAGGGAGGGAGGGAGGAGCAGGAGAATCCCTCCAATACTATATTCATCTGCAGTGATTGGATATAGGGTGACCAGATGTCATGATAAAATCAGTCTGTTTAATGAGCTGTGTCTAGATGATGATTAGTTTTAACTTCAGTTTGAAATGTACCAAAGTGTCGAATGTATCTAAAGATCAGATTTTTTATTTGTTTTCAGACCATTGTGGGATATAAATAAATGTTCAAATAGTTAAAGCGCAGCCATTATGTCCTGATATTTCATTATGTTCATCTAGTCACTTAAATCAGATACTACTTTCTGAGTGTTTACTTAAATATAGGGTAGAAAGGGGCTAAAGGCACAACTTAAAAAAAAAAAAAAAAATGCTTTTCACTACTCCCATAGTGTATGATTGCAGCAAAAAAATATATGTTTGTATTGAACATTTATGGAGCAACTTTTACCTTTTACCCTATTTTTTTACAGTCTGTGCTTTTACCCCGGGGAGCCTTTAGCCCCGTTGTACCCAACTTATTTTATGGGCAAATTTGTGTCTAGCTAAATATGAGACTTTGATGACATTGTCAGAAAAATATTCGTAAATAAAGCAAATCTAAAATAAAGATTAGTTTCAAAAGTTTCTTTAAGTTTTGTGGTCTAGGTCTTTTTAGGAGAATTGTAACTTGAAATAGATCCACAAAGAAATATAAAATATTTACGTGGAAGTCTCGACAAATGTTTTTTTTTCTTTGGCATCAATGGCATCAGGTCTTTCAAAGATCTGATGCCATTGACGTAGTACTGTACGTCCATTGTAAACGTGATTGTTGCCAGGAACACTGATTAAAAAAAAAAAAAAAAAAGTTGTATTGTCTGGGACTGAGACTATAGGTTAAGCTTAGTCAGCTATTAAAATTAGCTGTATATAAAAACAATAGAAGTAAATAGGCATGTCCTCATTTTTATAGCTAAGAGTGTGTATATGGTGAGAAGTCAATTCTCTCCCTGCCTGATGGCTGTGTGCGTTATGCAGTTATACAGTGCTAATGACGGCTTACCGATCTAATTACTCAAACAGCGAAGAGAAAACACATTACCTTTTCATTCAATTAAATATTTTACGCTGTTTAGTGTAAAATGACTATATAATGAAAAATTAAACATGAGGGAGCAATTCATTTTTTTTTATCTCTGGGAACCATAGTAAGGAAGTTCAGTGTGCCATCCCTGAGCATCTGTACTGAGTCCCAAAGCAGTTGAGTGCGGTTTTATGTATTATACGGTCATTCGCTCGAGGAACGGACATTAAGTGGCTTTGACTTCATTTGTCAAAGGCCCTTTGTGTCTCTGCAGTAATGACCTTTCCATTTAAATAAGTAAACGTTTCCTTGCCCCTGCCTCTTGTCTCTTTGCAAAATGACCCTGCCACTGTGCACGTTTAGCATCAGAACTCATTAGACTGGTTAGGAAGGAGGGCTTGGTGTGTGGTGGCATAGCAGTGGTCTACCCGGGCCGCACGTCCTCCCTCCCCAGCTGCTACTCTACAAGATGCAAATGACATAGCCTGACACAATCACAACCACTCAGACAAAAAATAGAAATATTGAGGTGTTCAGTTTTATTTTGATTTTGGAAAATATATGTGATTGATTTCCTCACAAATTTCTTGGTTTTCACTGGCATGTCTCTTAGGTGTTGAGAGTATACACACACACACACACACACACACACACACACACACACACACACACACACATGTCTGGTTCACTATCTTTGTGGGGACTCTCCATAGACGTAATGGTTTTTATACCGTACAAACTGTATATTCTGTCCCCTTACACTAACCCTACCCCTAAACCTACCCATCACAGGAAACATTCTGCATTTTTACTTTCTCAAAACAACTCATCCTGTGTGATTTATAAGCCTTTTGAAAAGTGGGGACCGCTGGCTGGTCCCCACAATGTAGGTGATCTCAGGTTTTACTATTCTTATGGGGACATTTGGTCCCCACAATGTAATATAAACAAGGGCACACATACACACACACACACACACACACACACACACACAGATTCTTGTACATCTATCTTTATGAGGACATTCATTGACATAATGCAGTCTCTAGCCGCTTACCCTAACTTTGCCCATCACGACTAGTGCCTAACCCGAACCCTTACCCTAAACCTACCCTTAACCTAATTATAACCTTATCCCTAAAACCAAGTCTTGACCCTCAAACAGTTCTTTAAAGGGGTCTCAGAAAGTGATGACCGGCAAAAATGTCCTCACTTTACTCTCTTTGTCCTCACTCCAATGGTCTAAAACTCAAACCGGTCCTCACAAAGATAGTTGTACAAGTGTACACGTATACACTCACACACACATATACACATATACACACATACACACATACACACACACACACACATATATATATATATATCGTCTGAATGGTGGTGATATATAAAGAGTGTTTAATGTATGACATATACTTTTATAAAATGTATAAAATCACTATTTTGTTTTGTATTGGATTTATTTATTTATTTATAACCAACATATACAGTGGCTCCAAAAAGTAGGATATTTATAGCTTAAGTAATGAAGTTAATTAAAAATGAAAGAATGTCATTGTGTTAAATGTAAGCAATATCACACAAGCAACAGTGCCTGAGTGACGCAGGTAATTTCCGCTGTGCTGACATTCAGAAAAACAGCATAATTGCCAGTGTTTTTATACAACTCCTGAATGTATCAGCTTTTTTAACAAATCTGCAAAGTGAATGATTATTTTGAAGACATAATCCTGTGGTTTCACACATAAGTCTTAAGCCTAGTCCCAGACCTAAATGCATGTTTGAGCTGTTTTAACTGAAAGCAACTTGCACTGACATATCTTAAAATATGTTTTGTCTCAAGATGCACAGCAGTAATGTTTTTTTTTCTTCTAAGGCACATTTATAAATGCTACTTAAATGACCTAATTGAACTAAGGCCTAATCCTGGCTTAATCTAAGCCCTGTCTGTGAAACCAGGCCTAGGTGCGTTTGACTTGAAGCGGCACTACACAGACCGATCCGACATCAAAGTACAGCGAGAACAATTATCGAGCAGATGGCTCTGTTTCTTTCAAATCGCTCTCATGGTATTTTTGTCATACACAGATCGGTCTGTGCAATGTTGCTTCAAGTCTAACACACCTAGCACAAACACACCTAAAAGCAAATCAAGTTTAGTTCTAAATGAAGATGTTTGTACACTTTTTTTCATTTTTTTTTTCATGTACCTTTGAATCTTACACTCAATTAAACTTAATCTTCAAAAAAAAAGTTTTTGGCAGAGTTCAATGTAATCATCTCTCTCTAACAGGTGTTCCTTCAAACAGGTACATGATCTATGAGTCAAACCACAATGTTTGTAACACAAGGCGAGGAAAAAAAAATCCTACATATCCGCAATATGCTTTCAGGCCTCAGCTGAAATCCAGTAAAGAGGAGGGATGTGCAGTTAATTAAGATGTACAGAGAGAGGGAGACGATTAAACCACATCTTCTCTTGGGTCATTTACCAGATGGATGAGGAACATGTCTGAAGACTCTGGGACAAGAATTAACAAGCTCAAATCTGTCTAATTAACTAATCTGATCTATTCCCCTACCCAATCCTGAAGCTGAGAATCTGGGGCAGGAAAGGGACCTCAGGCTTTTGGCTAACGCAACGCCATTTGTGTTTCTACTAAATGATGATGGTGACTTCTGTGTACTACAACAAGCAGTGGTCTAAAGTATTTGAGTAAATGTAATTAGTTACTGTATTTGAGTATCTTTTTGTCTACTTTGTAGTTTGACTGAATATCAAGGATATTAGCAACTTTTACTCTCTACTTGACTACATTTTTGAATACCTCTTTACTCCAATACACTGAGTAATGCAACAGCTCATTACATTTTGCATAGCACCTAACTTTTTCTGCAGCAGTTTATTTTGATATCGCCATCTACAGGGAATTGACGGTACTACTGTTTATCTTGAGTGTTTTGCCCTTATACTCGCAGAACTTGTCAACAGGTCACTTGAATGTGGGTGCATTGGCAGGTACCGTAGTTGCTGAATCACCAGCATTTCATATATGAGACGAGGACATGCAGTCGCTGCGGAGGCCGAAACCAGCACATCCAGTGCAATTTAATTTTACTTAACATGATTTCATTTATCCATTATACTGAAGAGACCTTTTTGAAGGATTTTGGTTTACTTATGCCCTTTTTGAGCACTTGAGCTTAACTCAGACTTCAGTGTTTGTAGATGCTTAAGAGGCTATTGTGCGATTGTATGATTTTTACTCAAGTTGTATTGGAATCAGTAACTTGCAATGGAATCATTTTCTCTGGAAGATGTCTCTACATTTACTTTTAAAGGGTTAGTTCACCCAAAAATGAAAATTATGTCATTAATGACTCACCCTCATGTCGTTCCAAGCCCGTAAGACCTCAGAACACAGTTTAAGATATTTTAGATTTAGTCCGAGAGCTTTCTGTCCCTCCATTGAAAATGTATGTACGGTATACTGTCCATGTCCAGAAAGGTAATAAAGACATCATCAAAGTAGCCCATGTGACATCAGTGGGTTAGTTAGAATTTTTTGAAGCATCGAAAATACATTTTGGTCCCAAAATAACAAAAACTACGACTTTATTCAGCATTGTATTCTCTTCCGGGTCTGTTGTCAATCCGCGTTCACGACTCCGCAGTGACGCTGCTGACATGCACACTTACGCACCATTTAAAAAAATATAGCAATACCAAAATACAAACAATGTAGAATAGCTTGAATACAGCGTGCATCTCTCTCAGACTGTAAACGAAGCTCGGGCGCACCAGATAACACATCGTGAACGCGGATTGACAACAGACCCTGAAGAGAATACAATGCTGAATAAAGTCGTAGTTTTTGTTATTTTGGGACCAAAATGTATATTCTAACCCACTGATGTCACATGGACTACTTTGATGTCTTTATTACCTTTCTGGACATGGACAGTATACCGTACATACATTTTCAATGGAGGGACAGAAAGCTCTCGGACTAAATCTAAAATATCTTAAACTGTGTTCCGAAGATGAACGGAGGTCTTACGGGCTTGGAACGACATGAGGGTGAGTCATTAATGACATAATTTTCATTTTTGGGTGAACTAACCCTTTAAGTATGGTTTTCAGGTACTCTTTACACCTCTGACAAGAAGACCCAACAATGGCAACTATGTAACAGATGTTTGTTTGACAGAAATGTTAATATTCAATATGACACGTGCTGTGTCATTGTGGCGGTAGTGGAAGGTGTCACTTGCTTGATGGGAAAACTCTAATGTCCCACAAAGGAGATGACAAAAAAGTAAAGCCTTTTTTTTTCTTTACTACTTTGCAAGCGTGAATATTACTCAAGGTTTTTATACACAGAATTTGAGCATGCAATTACTTTGATAGCTGTACTGTTTTGACACAGATATCACCTATTAAATCATTTTTATTTATTATTTTTAATGAATGTTTAATGAATACTTAATTTAATGTCAAATTCATTAACATTTATGGAATTGTAATGAATTTGTCAACTTTAAATGACTAAACTGCCATTAAATAAAAATCTAAACTGTCCTTATCCATGCATGATTTTATATAAATTCTTAAGTGTAATTTCATTTCAATTTAATTTTTTATCTCTTATAGTCACAATTTACGGGTTTATCTGAAAGAAAAATGAAAATAATTACCATTTTATGAGGTAAAATGAATCCAGAATTGTAGTTAATATGAGCTACCATCTGAGTTAATTGAGTAACCAATTGCCTGCTGGGTTAAATGAGCAATCCAGCTTGCTTGGTTAGATTAACTCAGCATGTTTCTCAGCTATACACATCCAGCAGCGTGGTTTTAAAAGCCCACCCAAATTAGATTGTGTTTTTTTATATATAGAAATGTACATTTGTTGGTTTCATTTTGATTTTTTTTTTCTTTCTTTCTTTTAGAGCCACGGAAAAAAAAATCTCTCATTGTAATTCAAAAAAAACTTGAAGACTGATTTTCTTCATGCATGCGGTCATGTTCTGTCTATCAAAGAAATACTCCAGCTCATAATATGCAGCTAAAGCCCCATTAGCCATTTTAATGGAAGACATACCTACAGCATTCCCGACTTTACAGATCTATGTGTTTCTCTCTGATCTTAAATGTGAGACTTTAAATCATCCACCTACCCGGGTCATCGTTCATTCAGACTCGAGTCCTCTCGAGCCTATTTAGGGATGCGTAACTGCAGAAACGTCTGTCACCTTTCCTTCCCAGAGACATCTGGAGAAAGACATGTGTTGGCGGTAAGAATAATATCTGCATATGAAATGGAGCACGAGTCCTCTGAGGAACGTCTCGTTTACAACAGGATGAAGCAACAAGGCGGAAAAAACACTGATTTGTGGGGTTTTCTCAGGACCTTGCCCTGTGGATTACTTTTAAAGTATAAAGACAAGTTTACTTCCTCTGGCTTCCTTTAACAAGAGGTCAGGTGGCTCATAGCCTGCAATAAAAAAAAAGCTTCCCTTTTATACACTGCAATTGCGTTTTACTTCATCTTTTACTCTCAAAGCTCTGCAGGCAGCCGTGTCCAACAAATGCTCCTTTGCCTTTACACTTAGATGTAGCCAATACTCTTCTTCTCCATTGTGTTCCAGTCACTGTATACGTCACTGAGTGTCCCATGATAATGCCAACCATCAATGAGACTTCACTTAAACTTGATGCCTACACTTAATAGGGCAACTTAGTCTCAACAAAGTACAAGCCAATGAGCCGTTTCTCGGGACTAAAGTACACAGATAATCAAAAAAGCTTGTTTGCTTGCCAAAACTCTCTCTGCTTTTCTGGCAGCCTCCCAAATGCCTAAATGTTTATTATTTTATGTTAAATAAGATGTAATTTCCATAAAAATATCAATATTGGCCTGAACGGCAGCGACGTCTTGGCTAAGTCGCTCAAGTTTACTCTGTAATTCATCAGCTGTTTTCAACGCTGAATATCATAAGTGCGTTTTTAGACACCGAAGCTTCGCTCCACAGCTTGAGGCTACTAGTGAATGAAACCATCAATCAGCCACACTTAGACATGTAGAAGATGGAGATCTTTTCATTGATCAGATTTGCTAATGCACGTGGTACACGCAGAAGTGTTTTGCAGGAGCTGAAAACATTCACATGTGATTGAGGTTTTTGCTCCGGATGTGCTAAGATCTTTTCCCAAGCGGCTGCTGTGAATCTGTGTTTCAACGAGCAGCTGAAAATTCTAGGATATCATCTAAACACTGTGTGCTTTAAGTTTCCAGTTTGTTGATGACTTCTTGGACACATATTAGGCCTAAAGAGTGCTGTCGATGGGAAAACCACAAGTTATAGTGCTTATGAAACCAGCCTGTGGTCTTTGACTTTGAGCGTACAGATGTGATTTATGATCGGAGAAATCTCACTAGCATTTCATTAAGTCCTTGTCTTCATTAAAGATGACCTCACTATGAGCTATCCCGGACAAAACACTCTGTAAACAGGATTGATGCCAATTGAATTAAAACTGCCTCGACTAAGTTCCCCCTATCGAGATCACTGAATCTCTCCAGCTCTAGGCTATTGATCAGTCCATTCTATTATCTTTCTGTAGGGACTTATTAGAGAAACTCATCTGAAGACCTCTAGTTCTTATTGATGTTTGCACAAAATGACACTTTGATGGGCCCAGTCTGATATTGACTAACAGATGCTGTACAGCCTTGTTGACAACTTGAGCTCAAATTGTACTTCTATTACATCCATTAAAATATTTTTTTTTATTGGGTTAGTTTTTTTTTTCTGGTATTGCAAAATACCTTTAGGATCAACACATGCCACACATTTATTTATTGAATGTATTAGTTTATTCAAAAAATACATAATGAAATTCCTAAAACAAAGATGACAATGTTTTAATTTTGATATATATATATATATATATATATATATATATATATATATATATATATATATATAAAAATAAATAAAAAATAGGGTTATACAACTGTCCTGAAAACGTGATGAAGAAAAATCATAATGTAGCCTCATTAAAAGAATGAAATGAAAACCATTAAGTATTATCTATTATTATTGTTGTTATTTCTTATAAGAATATTTTAACTTTAGCTTCACTGCTTATTAATATTAGACTTTTTTTTTTTTTTTTGCAAATCGGAAAAATAATGTGGAAAAAAAATGAAGCTTAATGAAAATAATAAAGATGTGTAGACTCATGCTGTAAGAAATGTTTATTTTTTAAAACATTTTTTTGTTTTCCCTTTTTTATTTAATTTATTTACTTACAACACTAAAATGTATAAGAGTCGTTAGATTTAAACTTTTCTTGTATTTTTTTTTTTTTTTAAACCAACATGAATACCAAGAGTATTCAATTCAATTCAATTCAAATTTATTTGTATAGCGCTTTTCACAATACATATTGTTTCAAAGCAGCTTTACAGAAAGTGCATTTCAGAAATGTACATAGAAAAATAAAGTTAGTTAATCATGTATTAATTTAGGGCACAACATCGCTGGCGTTGAGTCGTCTCTTCACGGGTGTTGGGGCATCTGAAGTCTCCATGAGAGGCTGGATACAAACTGGAGCTGACGAACTCTATTTACTAGCGTCCCGAGATAACAACAGAAAAGCAGATGGGAAATAATTAGCATAGCTGCTGTTCATAATATTAATGCATTTGATCTGATTCAACTGTAGTATAAAAGGTAAGTATTATGTGAATGCTTGGCTAAAGAGATGCGTCTTTAATCTAGTTTTAAACTGGGACAACGAGTCTGAGCCTCGAACAGTATCAGGAAGACTATTCCAGAGTTTAGGAGCTAAATGTGAAAACGCCCTCCCTCCTTTAGTGGACTTAGATATCCTAGGAATGACCAGAAGCCTCGAATTGAGTGATCTTAAAGAGCGCGATGGATTGTAGGGCGCTAGAAGATCCGTTAAATACACTGGAGCTAAGCCGTTTAGGGCTTTATAGGTCAGTAGCAATACTTTGTAATTGATACGGAACTTAATAGGTAACCAGTGTAGAGATGATAGAATTGGTGTTATATGATCATATTTTCTTGACCAAGTAAGAACTCTAGCAGCTGCATTTTGGACTAACTGTAGCTTGTTTATTGAGGATGCAGGACAACCAGCTAATAAAGCATTACAGTAATCTAGTCTCGAGGTCATGAATGCATGAACTAACTTTTCTGCATCAGAAATAGATAGCATGTTACGTAGCTTAGCAATGTTTCTAAGGTGGAAAAAGGCTGTTCTTGTAACATATGAAATATGATTTTCGAAAGACAAGTTGCGGTCTAGTATAACACCCATGTTCTTTTACTGTAGTGGATAAAGTAACAGTAGCCTAAATTTAAATAAAGTGGTAGAGTAGCCTACATTTTTTAATAACTTTTTTTCATGGGTTTCTCTTTATCATGGACATTCTTATTTGTCAATGACCATTTAATTAAAACTAACGATTTATGTCTGATAAGTGTACATTTTTGGACATGAGATCAAATGAGTGTTTTCATCATATGTTGTTAGGTGGCTAGCATAGCATAACAGAGCATATAGTCTTTCAGAGGCACAGAATTAAACTGGAATGCAACCCTCTGTGAGCAGCAGCACTATACATAGAAAAAAGGGTGGGAGGACTATTAGGACTGTTCAATAAGGGTTGAGCTGCACTATTTGTGGGTAATGAAGGAAAGCTGGGGGGGTTCTGCTGAAAGGGAAATGACAAACCCATTCGACTGGGCAACTCTGAGGGGAATTTGATGAGGTTTGGCTCGATAAAGCTTATGCGTGTTGTTTCAGCCTCCCTTTCCCAATCTTATCCTGCTCCTGGTCGGCCAAGGCCTTATAAATGTTATCTGATTGCTGAAAGCTTTTCCAACACATACATTCTACAGTGAAATTAATCTCTGACTAAATAATTGATGGTACACCAAACCCATCAATTGGGTGAAAACAAAAAAAGCACATTAGATAAGCAGAATCAATGGCTCGGCTTCAACCCGGTTAAATGTAGAGTCTATTGTGCAAGACGAACGATAACACCAATAATAGGTGCCCAAATCCAGAACTCTTCTTTTACAAAAGACCTCTTTGTACACAGCTGTGAACCCATGCCATTGACCTTCAGCAGGTGATCTTCTCTCAGCAGGTTACCATCAGCGGAGAAAAAGTAATACAAAAACAAAACACTTTTGTGTCCTTTTTTGAAGTTTGAAAGCTCCAATCCCCAGTCATTGTAACTACACGGAAAAGAGCAACCAGAACATTCTTAAATATTTCTCTTTTTGTGTTCCACTGAAAGACCAAAAAAAAAAAAGTGACAAAGATTTTCTGGGTGAAAAAAATTCTTTGAAAAGCAGCAGCCCCATGTGTCATAATACACACCAAATGCTTTCTTGTTAAAAAGCGATCATCTTGATTTGCGATATGGCTCATTCAAGTTCTGATGAAAGGAGTGCAGGCCTTTCTACCTATGAATGGCCATTGCTACGAAAAGTTGAAGAGTGGGGGTTAGATGGGGTCTCCCCGACACATATACAACATCAGCAGAAATATATTATCTGTAGAGATCTGGAGGGGCAACAGGGAAATACTACATGAGTCACGATTGGTTGAGGGTTGGCGGCTTTCCTGTCAAAATGTTGCCAAGAAATGAAAGCGAACAAACACATCAGAATGAATATTTCATAACACAAGCTAGGGAATCAGGTGTAGAAAAGCAAGAACTCTAATGTAAAACATGCCACATAAATTGTCGTTCTGCAACAAAATTGACATAGACAAATAGAAAATCAGAAACGAGGTGCATGCGCACACACACAAATGTGCTGCAATTGATGTGGTGTAACTTTTCTCTTTTCGTCCTCCGCCACCTTTACCTGGAGGAGTGCAATATCAGCTTATTATGGGAAATGTCTATGCAGCAAAACACAAATAAACTGCCACGGTTTGGCCGACACATTTTTAGAACTTGTTTTGGTTGATGACTATTTCAGCTTTCCAGTTTGATGATGGGTCTTGTGAGGATATAGCTTGCTCCTAATGGCTGGGTCTGGGTTGTTTTTAACCTGACCCTGGATGTTTCGAGGTCAGATGTTATGAGACCTGCATAGACTGAGCTTTCCACTGGGGTTAACAGTCACAGGCTGACTCAGGATCTGTGGAGCTCAGGGCACTGCTGACCTGCTTTATATAGATGCTAATGACTATTATGCAGCGTAGTTGCGTAATGATGCTTCTGGCTTCTCACATAAGCAAATGATGAAACAATCTGTAAACAAATGAAACGGCTCCTTAAGACATATGGACACAAATAAATATATAAACACTCCAGTTACAAAATAACTGTTAAACATACTTGCATTGATAAGCCTAAGCTCTGTTCCAAAACCTTGTGAGCTGCATACCTACAAAGCATTTTAAGGCATCATGGGCATGCTAGCTATTGTTGTTAATAATTAGGGGTTCAAGCATGAAATGCTGATACTCTGATATGCTGATATGACCCCAATTGGCCCATAGGTGGCGCTACAGCAACCAAAAGTACAAAATCGCTCCTAACTCTTAGATCGTTTGTCCTAGACTCAAGTGTCTTACACCACTGTGATCCCTGGCCCAAGGCGGATAAACGCGGTGGACAAGGACAAGGCGGTGGGTATCTCCAATTTCGACCATAGGTGGCGCTATAACTGGCAAAAAGCTTTAAAACCATATATTTCCTATGGTACATTGCCTGTATTGGCTATAAATGGTCTTTTCCATCTATTATGTCAGTGGTTACATGCTTGCTAAATAAAACGTAATAACTTTTGATGCTTTTGTGCTTAAAGGCCTTAATTGCTTGAACCCCGATAAATGCATGCTTGCAGCTTTAATTTATTATTATTATTATTATTATTTAAAAAAAACCAATAGTTAATATTGATAAGAATAATTTAAACTTCATAATGCAAAGATAACATGCAATATCTTAATTTTGCCAAATTCAAGGGTATCTCATTTATGCTTAATGGGATTAAAAAGTTTAGGATCAGTAATTTGTTTGTAATTTTATTCATAATTTTTTTTTTATTTTTTTTTTTAAACAAAAACAAAACTTTTTATTCAGCAAATAGGCTACACATTGAAATGTTCAAAAGTGATATTAAAGACTGATTTATTTTAACTGTATATTCATTAGATAATCCTGAAAAAAGTATCATGGTTTCCCAGAAAATAAATATTAAGCAGCACACCTGTTTTCAACATTGATAATAAGAAATGTTTCTTGAACAGCAAATCAGCTTATTAGAATGATTTCTGTAATGATTGCTGCAAATTCAGCTTTTCCATCACAGGAATAATACACATTTTAAAATATATTAAAATAGAAAACAGTCATTTTAAATTGCATAATATTTCACAATATTACCGTTTTTCTGTATTTTGATCAACGAGTCCTTGGTGAGCATTAGAGACTTCTTTCAAAAACATTAATAACATAAAGTAACAGTTTCAGTTGTTAAGGGATAGCTACATTAGTAAACAAACTAAAGCTAAACAGCACTTCCACAGTATTTATTATTAATGTTAATTTATTATTAATGTTAATTTCTACGTTTACTAATACATTATTAAAATCAAAAGTGGTAGCTGTTAACATTTGTCGATGCACTGTGCAATAACATGAACAAACATTAAAAAAAAATGTGTTAACTAACTTACTATGAGAAATATATTTTTACAGCATTTATTAACCTTTGTTAGTCAACTAATGCATTACATTATGCTAACTAATGTTAAGAAGTGAGACCTTATTGTACAGCGTTGCCATAAAATCTAACAGACCCTAAACTTTTAGACCTTAGGCTATAGTATCTCTCCAATATAAGAAAAAAATAAGATGGCATAAGAGTTAGGAATAATGTAGCTTAGCCAAAATTAACTTAGCAACATGTTAACTTAAGACTTCATTGTAAAAAATTGTGAGTTGTCTCTTGTATCAGGGGGTGTGCAGTAACAAATTACAAATAGGCCTACTCAAGTTACTGTTAATGTTGTTGTTGTTTTAGTTTTTTTCTTTAGAAATTGTATTTTAAGTCTATTTTTACTTGAGTACATTTTAAATGATATAACTACTTTTACCCTGCTATTTTCCCTCCATTTGTGGTCGTTACATGCTTGTTTTAATTCTATTTTATGCATCAACCAGAGAGTAGGTCTAATCGGTATCGTGAATAGAAGCAGTAGATGGCGCCAACTGCTGTTAATCATGGCTGCTGTGGAAGCACATCCTAAAAGCATCAATTCATTTGAACTATCAATATCAGCATTTAATTCCTAATTTGAAGAAACTGCTTACTAGATACCTGTATATCAGGAGGCTGGAAATTTAGCGAGTGGTTGCGGTGGGTATTGCAAGTGCCAGGTTCATAATGCTTGGAATTCCCGCTAAAATGTATTTAACATTACTTTAAAGGCACACTATGCAAGATTTGTACCTTAATATAACAGCTTTGAAATCATTTCGATGGTAGGGCGAATCATCCTGATAGCAAAGCGAGGGGGTGGGACGCCGCTGGCAAAACCAGCAATGCAGAACATGACAAATATCGCGAGAATCATGCGACTAGCACGCATTTCAGACGTGAATCTTTGAAGAGTTGACGAAGGAAACGAAGAAAGCGCGGTTGGAAGAGTCAAGGAAAAGAAAATGACGGCTCTGTGCGAGTGGCATTTACGACAGTAACGTTAAATACAAGTACTCCACAGCGACTCTAGAGGTCGCTGTTTGAGAAAAACACATAGAGAGATGTGTGATGTGCTCTGCCACTGGCGCGTCTCTACCTCACGCGCGTCCCGCAGCAGTCAGGAGATCGTTGACTGTTGATGACTCTGAGTTTAGTTTTGAACTGGCAATGCACGCTGTGGAAACGTGTGTTGGCGACATTCTAAACCTTAAAGAGATAGTTCGCCCAGAAATGAAAATTATTTACTCACCCTCATGTCGTTCCAAACCAGCAAAGACTTTCGTTCATCTTCGGAACACAAATAAGGATATTTTGAATGAAATCTTAGAGATTTCTGTCCCTCCATTGACAGTCCACGCAACTACCACTTTGAGGCTTCAAAAAGTTCATATAGAGATCATAAAACTAATCTATATGAATTGAGATTGAATTTAGGCTCATTATGCGATAAAACTACAACTCGTTTATAACCAAAGTTTTTTCCCCATCCATTTCATACGATCCGCTCCCATGAGAGTGCACTTCCACAAAAAGAAAATATATATTTTTATATTCTTTGTACTGTTCTTAACTTTGATATTTTGTGCAACAGTAACTCAACTCAGTGCTCACTGAGGCCTTACAACTGGTTTTAAATGTATTTTTTCATACATGTGATTTTTCATCCTTTCATCTCTGTAGTGTTTCCCTGTTGGTTTGGAAATAGGTACATTTTTATCACTGATAAATATGTATTATTAAAGGTCAAAATTAAAACTGTTGGACAATATAGATATTCTTCATTCTTTCTGACAGACAGTGTTTTCTACATTTTTAAATTGCCGTGTGCAGTGTTTATTAAGGGGGTAGAATCCACTGCTCAGTACTCACTAAGTTCTTTTAAATAAGCTACTCTTTTACTCTTACTCAAGTAGTTTTTTGGACAAGTACTTTTACTCTACTCGCGCTACACTTTTTGGAATGATACTTTTACTTGAGTATATTTTTCAGCGCTCTTTCCACCCCTGCCTGTGTGCTTCACTTGCCTTTGTAGAGCTTTCCAAAATCAGTCACGAATGAGGTTCCACTTCATTTTGGATGCCTACATTTGAGTTCGGTGCCTGCAATGAAAGTAGACAGCAAGAATCTCACTTAGCTTTGGAGCAGAGCTATGCTGAACAATTCAGCTGTTACGTTGACAGTCCAGGAGCTTTTGTTTGATGCTTTCATAAACTACATGTCATATTTGATCATGTTTAAAATCAGTGCATTCATTCTCATACTTTAATTTTGGGGGAAGCATATTTCGAGTCACGAGAACAGACTGAGGCACACAGTAATGAGATTCAACTTTTCTGCCCGTGGCCTGGTCTGAGAGGATGTAAGAGTAATTTGAGCTCAGGGCTGTCAGCGCTGACCAGGTCCTCCCCAGAATCCATAAACAGAACCGCAAATCAAATTTCACATTTTTTACTTAATATGCTGGACTTGAAGAGAGAACTAGATGACAGCAAAAGAGGACCCAAGAGATGGAGGTAGAAGTAGACAGAAGAAGGGAGGAAGAGAGAAAGACAGAGATTAAAGTTATTTTCTAAAATGACTGCAGCATTAAGGGCTTAATGGGGCTTGCACATCTCAAACACTCAAGGGTCAGTTTTAGTTTTAACATGTCTATAGCCCTAACATCACAGTTATTCCCTCCTCAAAGGCATTAGTGGTGTGTCCTCAATCCACTATCAGCTCTAACCCCCTTAAAACCGGAACAACAGACAGGCTGCCCTGAGATAAATGTGAGAATTTTAAGCCATTACGTTTGCTCCATTGGTTCAATGCGACCCAGGGAACCTAGAGCTGCTAAGCAACACAATGATATTTCTGGGTGTCTAGTGGGCGGTTCACATTCCTACAGGAGAGGAGAAGTGGATTTTTAGAGTTTCAGGCTCCTTTTAAAGGCTTTTTAAAGAAGATTTGTATGTGGCTACTTTGCGTGGAATATTTAAAGCACATTTTGACTTGCATCAAGCATTTTCTTTGGAGAATTTTTCTCTTTTTTTGAGACAGTTTGAAGATCTTGGCAGGGTGATGACATACATCTTCTGCCGGACATACATCAACATGCAAATTAGAGAGCCATTTACAGCCCCTGTCATGTAAATCAGAGGCTGTGTCTCCTGAACTCTTTCCAAAAGACCTTCATCAACACAGACATCCCACTCCCTGCTGCTGCACTCTATAGTTAGCGTTCAGCAAAGTTGGAGAAAGAGGGAGAAATGCAGATGAAAAAAGAGGAGATAATGGAGGAAAGAAATAGAGGAATGAATGTTATGAAATATCTGGATCATATTTCACTTCAAAATCAAATAAAAAACATTCTATGTCTCTTTTTAGATTTTAAGTCTGTATGTCCGTCCATCCATCCATCCACCCATTACATTTAAAATTTTTTTAACATTTTGAAATGCAATTTATTACATTACATTTTAAAGTAGGCTATATGACGTAATGTGCCTGTGATGAAAAAGCTGAATTTTCATCAACCATTACTCTAGTCTTCAGTGTCGCATGATTTGTGTCACATAATTCATGGCATTTCTTATTATCAGTGTTGAAAACAGTTTTGCTGCATAATATTTTTGTGGAAACTGATGCATTTATGAGTTTTGTTATATAGAAATCCTTTGTAACCTTATAAATGTCTTTGTCGCTTTTGATCAATTTAATGTGTCCCCGAACCTTTTAATGGGAATATGTAATGCATTTTTTTTTTTTCACTTTTATGTATGTTCATATTATACAATGATTGGATGGATGGATGGATGGATGGATAGATGGATCGACATTTTTGGAGGGTGAAAATGTGCTCAATTGTCATAAAAAAAAATGTTTTGGGGGTGACATATGACCTAGACACCTCTTGTGAGAAAAGAAGGGGGCAGAGAAATAAATTGGGCTGAAGTCACAAATTCAGAGGTCTCATAATTCAGCACCAGTCACAGGGTGAGCATCTAGTTTTCCATTATCATCCAATAAGGCTCACAAATACAAATATATGAGACATATTATAAAAAACATAAAACCCTCTGTTTGTGACAAAGGAGAAACAGGCTGCTTGTGCTAAACGCAGTTTATTAATGTTGTTGTTTTTCCAGATAGGCCTTCAGCTACATATTTTCACCATGTTCTTTATTGCTGAAAGAACTATAAATACAGGAACCGATCCGTGTTTCAGTCAATCCCAGGTGGTACTTCCCCATAAGAGCAGTGCTATAAAATACAAACATTAGCCAGACTGAAATCAATAGAAAAGCAGCCATTGACTGATCCACATGGGGATGCTACAAAATATCAGTAACAGAACGATTATACTCCAGTATTTACCTGATTTTCTTTCTTTTCATGTTTGCTCTCTCCTGAGACATGAGCTGCGGAGGTATTGAGATTACAAAGTTCTGGAATCAGAAACAGTTGATTCACATCTGCGGCTGGATTTTAAATTTGACGATCTTCTCTTGTATGGGAAATAAATTGACAGCTGCTGCAGAATTATGAGCTGAGGTGCATTTGAGGAAAAAAAGCAAAACCCAGCTGGACTGTAAAAACTGAACGGCGCACTAAAAACAGAAGAGCTCTGAACGTGAAGTCTTGTATGCAGGTACACTGCTTTCATTTCTCATTGAAAGCTTACACTGCTTATGAAGTTATGGCAAATCTTGCGTGGGCTACTATAGCGGGGATTTTGGGTAAAGAACAAAGTCGCAAAGGTTGGCTTCCTTTAGCACGGTGTTGCTGTGGTGATGGATCTGAGTGCCCTTTGGAGAGAATCAAAGGTATAAACGCAGTGATATTGTGAAATGTCACAATGACAGTTATGTAATAAATCAATGCTACTCGTGTCTATGTACTCATAATGTTGCTTGGCCCTCCTTTGTACCTTTTGCTTACATAAATATTTGATCATTGATAAAGAATCAGTATAAGGAAGTAAAAAAGGGAGTGAATGGATGGAGGAGAGACAGAGTTAATAATGCAATTAACTTTAGGCAAAGCTGTAGGATTTAAGGGATATAACTAGAGATGAGAGCATATAAACAATACAGAGACTGATTATTTCATAGATCCTTAATTAAACATACTTATCAACTATGAGGCAGATTTAAGGACTAACAAAGGATTCAGAGGTTCTTGTGAAAAAAAACAACCAAAAAAATACTATTGCAGGTACTATTACCTAATTTTACTTAACATCTGCCAATTTTTTTCACCTAATGCTTTGAATGAATGAATGAATGCATGCTTTGGTGTAAAATCAACAAAAATGTCATTCTGTTCTTATTTCTCATCTAAAAGCTACAGTTATGTTTCATTTGTCAACTTCTTGGCTGCTTTAGTCTTTATATTTCTCATAAGTCTAAATGTCACTCTCAGCGATTCATCCATAGCTCTTTCCTCCATATAAAACTTCAATAAATACCTTTGGTGTATTCGCTCGCCCTTTTTTCATAGTGCTGCTGGGTTAAAAGTCAACATTAAACTGCATTTGCAACCCATTTTATCTATTGGGAATTGACTGGATTGTGGAGATGTGGGTGTTCCATTGTAGAATGGAGCCAAACCTGAATGTGAGTTTGCAGTGGATTGTGGAGAGCCTCTTTGCTATTTATTCATATTTATCTTTATATGCTATCATTGTTGTGACTTTTATTTACATTAACCAGGACTTGACACTGAAGCCTGCAAATAAATCCGTTTTCAATTGCAGTAATTTCAGTTGCAGTGAAGAAAGAACTACCTTGCAATGCCGCATGAAAATGACTGCATAACAAGATTATATTCAACATAATCCTTATAATATTATTATTATTTAACATGACAAAATATAATTGGGTGGATTCCAGCAGGCAAATGTGAATGGAATGTGAACGGAGACAAAATCCTAATTTCAAGCCCTTTTAACATTATCTAGTATTAAATTACTACAAACTGCACTGAATACTGTAGCTATTTGTCTGCTGAAAAGACAGTCACTTCAGAGGCGGAGCTTATTAAATTTTGAAGAAAGACTGCTAAGACATTTTTCTTCTTTGTAATAATAACATGCGCTGATTAATCATGCATAATAAGACTAACGGCGTGAAGGTAAATGAGTCGATTTTGATTTCACATTGATTTATAATATGTATGTCTATGTTAGACAAATGTGTGTCCTTCTGTATGCGCACGAGTTTTAACTTTGTGGGCACACGACGAGGGTACATGAACTCACACATGAGGGCTTTAAATTTGAGTGGTGAGATCAAAAAGCTCATTGTAGTGAGTCCTGAAGGCTTTGATGTGCAGCGTGAGCCTCAGATGAGAAAACCAATCGCTGCATGTTGATTACTTTGGTCGAGTCACCCATGTATGCATATGATTTAATGGGACTACATTTTGAAGATGAAAGGGATTTGGAGAAGGCTAATGTAGAACGCTCTACCTTAATACACCCCCACAGGGGGCTTTCAGCTCAAATGTGAATCACGCAAACGCCCATTGCCGTGATTGACCTGGATCAATCTTGCTCCTGAAAAGCTGGAGTCCAGTCAATCGATGCTACAATTAATTACGGCTTGATGTGTTTGAAATCAATGCTCCCAAATGCCAAAACATGTGTTCACAGCTGGTTTTGAAGTAAAAGAAAGGAAATGAAAGGCTTATGTCGAAGTCACACAGGGTAATTTAGGCGAACAAAAAACACGATCCGTTAATCAGAATGTCACCTCTCAGGTGACAAATTCAAAAGCAATGGGCGATGATAATGTATGACCACTGTTGTTGAAGGTCACAGAAGTAAGATGTGATTTGGCACTACTATAAAGCTAGTTAAAGGAACAATTCCTCTGGAGCAATCTTGCTAAATGGAAGGAGGATGCTTACCCATCATCAGGCCTCTTTAATGGGATAGTTCACCCTAAAAATTGGCTATTTTCTCACCCTTAATCTTTCCAAATCAATAAGCAAAGAAAATATTTTACAGTTTTAGAAGTAAATAATGAGTAATTTATGAGTAAATAATGACTGAATTTAAATTTGTGGCTGAACCATTTTTTTTTAAAGAGAAATATTCGTCAATCATCAGCAATTGTGGCATAATGTTAATTACCACAAAATAATTTCAACTTTTCAACTTCAGCAAAAGTTTATAATTTCATGAAAGCACTTAACATTAATTCTTCTGTGAAAACTTATTTGAGCAATTAAATTGTTGTTGCCATTTTAACAAGGTTTTAGGTGTTATGTTTGACAGAAATTGGATATAACTTTACACCGAAAGCAGCATTAAGCATTTTATACTACTAAAGTATTATTATTTTGTGGCTATAATTTAGTGTGTGCAGATCAGCCCCATTCACGTCCATTGTAGCCCATTTTGCAATTAATTTTGTGTTAACCAACATTGATGCCAGTTGAGCTTAAATTATACTGAACCTTGAATATTTACATTTTGCAGCTGAAAAGCATGATCCAAAAGCAATAAACCAGATGATCTTTTAAGTAGGGACCAATATGCCACACCACCTCAGAATAAAAAGAGAGCCCATAAAAAGAAATAAGATCTCAGGCGGCATTTCTAAACACAGAGGAACCTACCAAGCAGATGCTATTTGTTACAGCGTAAAAGCAAACTTGAAGGAAGATGCTAATTGAGATGGGGGTTAGACAGGGATTGGAGCTGCTGGAGAGGAATACATCCTGAGATATGCATACAAATAAACTACACATACAAATATAACAAAATATTCATTATTCAGCGCCAGAGATGTCTGGGTACTCTCCCCGCTGGCAGCTCTGCAGTTAGTATGCTAATATTTTGTGAAATACCAAACAAACACATTCTCTCTTCGTTTAGTCACCTGACGCTCTACTTAAGTCAGCCAACATCGCTGTGAAGAGGGCTGCCTCACCGTTCCCCAATACTGAACAAAATCAAATGTTTGTGTTAATTTTTGTCTTGTGGTTGATGGTCAAAGCCTACATGTATGGCATGGCATCCTACCAAGATTTTCCTCTCTTTTTAAAGTAATTTTTCTTCCTCTTCTGTGAAGAGCACTAAAGATTTGGCAGCGTCTCTTTCCCCAGGCATCAGTTCTCGGCAGACATCACACAAGGCAGTATTCAGCTGAAGTGCCAAGCACATTCCCAACGAACGGAATTCTTTTTTTTTTTTTTTTTTTTACTCTCTCTTTCATGACGTTCCAAACGCTCCTGTCTTTTCTTTTTTCATCACAGACCTAGAGGGTTTACATGGCTCAGAGGCATTAAAACGTTTCCTGAATATTCACTGACGTACTGTATGTGCAACTATGGCTTTGAAAACGAAACAAGTACAAATGCAATCAGGAGCCAAACAGGGTTTACAGTGTGACGGCAGACATACCGCTGCTCATATGCTGTTTAAAATGATTTACTACAGCTCAGCTGTAGTAATTTGCTGTTTTTTAAATATGTTGCTTGCTGTTTGTTATTTAGTGGTGCAGCTTGGCATTTCCTGTGTAAGTCATGCTAGGTATGATGTCAAGCCTCATAAGGTATGATAATATCTCAATCAAAGAGGCAAAGTGCTCTTAACTTACAAATGAAGTAATCATAGTCAAATAAGCATGTTTGTGAACATGTATACTCCTTTGTACAGACGGTCAGATGTTCTTGTTCTAGCACAAGATGCTCTTTGAAATGCTCTCAAATAATTTCGAATAACGTGTGGTGATATGTGTACAAGTTTGTGATTGACTGTTAGCTGCAGGGTCCAGGGTTGCTGGGCAACAGGGGCGGGGATATAGAGAGACAGTCATAGAGCGACGACTGTGAGGTTGTTCGACAACTGCGTATGTTTGTCAGGTTTTATACAAACTCGGAAACCTTCATGGAGTGTTTGTGGCATACCACGCTTCATTTTATTCAAATTATTAAGTTGATGTTATAATTTGAAATAAAAATGTGCATTACATTACTTTATTTTTTTTTATATTTTTTATATTTTAACTTGTGGTCTCAGACTTTTGGACCCCACTGTTTAACAAACACAGTAGCAGTTAACAACTAACTAGCAGTTAAGTTGAGACAACTGTAAATGTGCCCGAATATGCATCTTTCCTACTGTATAATAGACAAAAAGCAGTATGTGAAATGCGTAGTATGTCTGAATTGATCGAATTTATAAAACAGTAGGTGAAATGCACCTGGATGTCAGAAATACATGGAAATAGGTTGTCATATTTATCATTTATGTCTATTTGCTAGGTCTGTGTTATTGCTGTTGTAGGCTGTAAGGACCTTTTGAAATAACTGAAATAATTTTGATATCAAGTGATATGGAACTGTAATGCAGTCAAGACCGGCCTGCCTGAAACTTCTGTAGCTGTGTGTTTCCTTGAAAATAAGCCCTGTAGCATAAAATGAATAATGACTTAAATTGGGTCTGTTCATGGTTTCAGAAGATGAGTTTGGAATGAGATGAACATGTTGTTTTAGGTGAACTGTTGCCATAGCTTCTATGTTGTTAGCTACTTTTTCTTAATTGCTTGCATTGAGGCTAAAGGGGTGGCCACACTACACTTTCCTTTTGTACTTCTGCATCCTCCATTCACAAGCAAACAAGAGAATCTGATATTTCTGCAGGGAAACAATAATTGAATTCTGTTAGCAGGAGAGGCTGGCAAATGGCTGCTCTTAACGTTGATTTGATTCATATATTCAGATCCTAGCATGCTGAGCCACAACTGCAGGAAAACAACAGTAAACAGTATCAAAACCAAGTGGGGCTGGTGGAGTACACAGACTTGGACAGCGATACTGACAAACCTGAGAATCTTAAGAAAAGCAATTTCACTGTTCAATTACATTGACCATGTTTACATGCAAACCAATATGTTAAGTACCAAAAAACTGCTTATTGAAACCGTACTCGCTTTATCAGTTTACATGCAAACCGATAACCAAACAATGCAAGAAAATTGAATGAATGAATGAGAAAATGGTGTTTAGAATACTTATTTCTGGTTATTTCCAAGGCAGTGACATCAAAACGTATTCATTTATGGAGTATTCCAAAATGTTGTGAAAAACTTGCACAGACTCATATTATGTGGTTTACAAATGCATTATATGTACCATATCTACTTTAGCTAGAAGAGATCACATTTTTATTATTTCTTGGGTCAAGAACGAGTCGGAGTGTACAACATATTTCCTCCTCTCCTACTTCCAAACTCTTGCTCTGGCTGGATCCACATAAGCACTGTAAAAAGTGATCAGTTGATTTAACCATGCATAGCTGAAAAAAGTTATGTGAACTTGATAATTCCACAACCAAATTTTTTCAATTATGCATGAAGTTTATTTACGGCAACGGGTTTCCTCACTTTTAAGTCGTCAACTTTATATAGTGAGGACACTTTTCTATCACATAGTCAGACATGCACACTTAAATACGCAGAGAGAATGCATGCAGGGTAAGGTGTTTATATGAAGCGGGTAAAGGGCAAAAATCTCGCTGTGTCGATACGATCGGTTTATGCTTTATCCAGCAATGCATGGGTATGGTCATAAATGGGTTAAGCATAATCATGTTAAAAACTTGCATAAACATGTTCGGCTTCAATTGACATGCAGAAAAAAATTGATTACCAAAACAGGACATGTACACTGTAAAAAATGTTACTGCTATTTACTTTAAAAAATGATGTTAACAATATTACACATAATATTTTTGAGTAGTTAAAGCTTGATTTCATTCATGGAATCTACCTGAATAAATAATGTAAAATGCCCTAATTTATTTAGTCTATGACATAATGAATTAAATTTTTTTAGTGAAATGTGCTTTTTTATTTGAAGTATTTTTTATTTTCAAAATTGTGTGAAGTCAAGTGAATGGATATGACCTGTTTATATTTAATTTTAAGATATACTATTTTATAAAAATACTGTATACTGTTAGGACAGCACAGAATCAAACTTGTTACTGCACTATCATTAGCAGAGTTATTGCTACATGTATAAAACAATATGCTTCAGTATATAAAAAAATTGCAGTTATTCACAACCTAACCATAAGCCCTACTCGTCTGCACAATGGTAACGATCAAAACTTTAACATAATAGAAACTCTTTCAAATGTCAAACATACCTGAACATTAAACATTAACATATGTTTCCCTTTACTCAAAAACACATGAAATAACACTTAATTTCAAGATTTACTCTCCATTTCCAGCCATGTGCAAAGCATGCTGGGAACAAACAATGGTGTCTCTAAATAAAACCGCATAAATGAGCTAATTCTCTTAAAATAAATAGGTAGCCCCTTTTCCTTAATTTTATCAGGTTTATCAGTTCCTCAATTCAAGCCTTAAAATTGTGTATGTTTCCTTAAAAAAAATAGGAAAATGCATCTCTTGGTGTTATTAGTGAAATGTTCTCAATATTTTCAACAAAACACTGAACCACAATTTTCTTAATAAAATATACATAATATTTTTAATGATCACCTCAATTTTTTTAATGAAAATTACAAGACTCACGATTCATTTTTTACAGTGTATGTTCTGTACTGTTCCATGTTAGCTGTATAATTGAACAGTCAGAAACCTTAGTTTCTCTGTAGGTCCAGCCTGATCAAAAGAAATGAGTACATGATATAAATTGAATTTCATCGTGGGGACCATCATCCAGAACAGAACTTCTGCTGGTGATTCAGAAGGGGATTTTAACAATGAGGCATCTTCAATTACGAACGATTCGATTCACAACAATTATTCAAGAAAAAGGTATTGGACCAAATTTGCACTACAAACGTGTTTTCAAGTTGCCGTGCAGCACAGGAAAGTCTCTTCGCAGTCAAGTAGCCCTCCTGCAGAATAATTAAAACAGTGGGATGCAGGTGAGAAAAAAAGAGTGAGAGAGCGAGGGCGTGATCGAGGGAGAACTAAACTGATAGTGCGAGAGAGAGTTACATAACCTCTGTATATGTCGTCATACACATGTTTTATTCACAGAGAGAGAGAGAGAGAGAGAAGAGTCAGGGAGTTACCCCACTAACCACAGCATTTATCCTCCTCATCTCCATCAAAACAGGAGCTTTACTGGAAAAAGAGTTCTTCAGTCTGATCCAATGCTGATGTGTTATTATGGTCGCAACTTTTCTGAAGGTTTCTAAAGTTCACGAGAATCTCAACCTCATGCTGAGAACTTAGATTTACACAGTCAACATGAAACGGTATTTGAAACTCATTTTATTTCCAATATGTGAAATGGGCATATTTCTGAGTGTAGGGAAAATTGTAGGGAAGCACTTGATTTGTTCACTGGAAAATTGCTGGATCTTGAACAGTGTGGCCTGTTGCCAAAAGTCCTGAGGTGATATTTGTTTTAATGACCCTATAAGTTAAATTAAACCATCAAAATATTTTAAAGATATCAAATGTTGTCCTCATATTTTAAATATGAGGGAAGAACAAAACACTAAACTTGGTTATGGTATTTATCTGACAATTATTTGGCAAAAAAAAAAGGTTTTATTTCACTATGCTAAAAAAAGCATAAAAAAAAGCTCCAAGGAAAAAGCATACATTAACAGCAAAATTATAACTTGCTTATAATGCTTACAAAACCTTTAACAATTTTTTTTATAATATTTGAATAAAGGGTGAAGGTAAATGTTCCTAGACCATCACTTTTTTCCCCCTTGGACATCACTTTTGGCTACTACTACTAAGAAAGTCATTTAATTATGAAAGATAAAAGGAAAAATTAAGCAAGATTTTCCTTTCGAATCATAAACAATAAGCCCAGGAATGTGTATTAAGAAAGTCAATAGGGTCAATTTTAATGTCATGTTGACTTCAAAGGTGTAAACATGATCAATGACCTGCATCTTATATCATCATTATACTTGTGAGCAGGGCGCTAAACCCCAGGTAAAGCTCCAGGGAGACTGTCCCATGGAAAGTGTACTGTAAGCTGCTTTGGATGAGAAAACATCTGCTAAAAAAACCAATAACCAATAGCTGTGGTCACTGGTGCTAAACCAGAATGAATGAGTATAACGGATCCAATAACAAACGCTTAGATTTGACCTTTTCACCCTTTTCATCGAAGCCATTGTACAGTATTCGATCAAACAGGCAGACCTGAAAAAGCTGCTTTAGTGCTGCATATAGAAATTCATTCAAAGTCTGAAATTCACAGCGACTTAACAGCTTTTAAGTAGACAATTCTGCTGTGATGGAATTAATCTGCATGGCAAGAGGCTTTTGTCTTAATTAAATGCACTAGCATGCTTCAACACGACTCTGTTCTTTAGGTGTTTGTGGGTGAATGGAAAGCTAAAACATTGTGTGTGTGTGTGTGAGAGAGAGAGAGATTTTCTTTGGGCAGGCTGGGTGGGCAGTGAGGCTTTTATTCTGTGTTGCATGCAAAAGTTATTGCTTCACACATGCATATAGTGACTACTTGAAAGTAAAATTTAACAGGATTGTATGTGGTAAAGTTACAAATATCAGGACAGTTGGATCAGGTAATCATAATGGAAAATAAAAGGCATATTGAAATAGCCTGGCAAGCCAGACCTACATCAAGATGTTGGGTCTGGCAACTCACTATAGACTCTTTCAAAATCCAGCAAGTGGCAGGTAACCGTCGCAACTCTGTCGTCATATGTTAAGCCCGCCCCGCCTACTCTATACACGACGTGATTGGCCTGACCCAATTTAGGTTTTTGCAGCTCGAAAGTCAATGGAGAGTTGCTAGACTGCCCTGGCTGCAAAATACATTTTGCTGCCGCTAGGGTGCGTCTAGATTTCTAGGCTAATATTGAAACAAAAACAAGCAAAAAAGTATATTATTGAAATAACAATTTTTTTCTAAAAATAATTGAACAAAATTGCCATATACTGTTTCATGACTGTATGTCAAGGTCAATAAGTCAATTATTTATATTTATTATATTCGATTATTTAACTCTTTTATGACAAGGCAAGTTTAGTTTAGGTTGTAATGTCATGTAGCACAACTTTATAACAAGTTATACAAAAATCACATAATTCATATATTTTTATCAAGGTATAAAGTGTTTTTATAAATATAATTTAAAACATTCCAAAACAACATATTCAGGGTGAAATGAAACCATGGAAATGTTACTATATGAAAATATTTCTTTTAACTGAATGAATCATTTTCTTTCTTGAAAAAGTCTTTTAAAACCATATATACAACCAACATGAATTCAAAGATTGTATTTCTGAGAACTTGGTACATGTAGCACATGATGAAATAATCAATCTTTCAGCTCATAGTGTGTCATCAATAAACCACAAAACACGAACATACCATATAGGTTCATCTACTATGCAGGAATGTTCCTTGAGGCTTCTAGAGTTGCCGAAAATGGCCAACGCATCACTTCCTCAGTGTTTTCTGTGCCGTTTCGGCTCATTGTCGTTCACAACAGTGCTCCCATCTCATTAAAACAGCTGGGATCAGAACGCCCTCCCTGGTCTTCTAAACAAAACATTCGTAAGGAAAATGAAGGGAGTAATGACAGGCAAGGCCAAGCATCAGCCATCACTTCCTGAGCGTCAGTATACCCCGAGCCCTCCGGTTCAGAAGCTCTGCCACTCTCATCTGTAGAACAGGACGCTGGGAGCTGACGGGAGCTAATCGCCAGTGCATTAGCATATACTAATTACACTGCTTCTGTAATGGCTGCAGAGATGGGCTGAACCACTGGAGCAAGCCGTGCTGAAGCTAATTTGAGCGTTCTGTGTCCTGTGAGGCTCTTCCGAAAAACAGCCTTTCCCCAGAAAGGCAAAATGTTCAACATAAATGCACGTATTGGAACCAAACATGAAGCCTTATTTGAATTCAGCATGTTCGGTACTGCATTATGTTGGGGATTTGAAAAGTAAAAACCACTAAAATTCAATCTTATTTTACTATAACAATATCAGTATTGCTCGTTTAAAATTTAAACAAACCTTCAGCATGTACCATAAAGTTGGTACATACATCCCATTTAAAGTCGGGTGTCCTGATTGGCTGACAAACTTGTTTTTTATCATTCATCAGCTGAATAAATATCGTCCTGAAAGTGATTCCAACGATATCGTTCCTCTGTGTCATTATAGTTAGAATTGTGATATGAACTTCCCTATTCCTAATTAGAATGATTATTAAAACTTTTTATGATTATCATCCTTGGTGTGAATGTGTGACCAGAGTCTCATCCACCTTTTTTTATAATGTAAGAGCCATTTGTAATTTGAATGTGCGAGGCTTCCAGTGTCATCCGCTTCCAGTAATTTGTAGCTGTATGAAAAAGCTCGTTATGCTCCTTGATGTTGCAAACTGGTATTTCTTATCATATTATTTTTAATTTATTGTTGTAATTATAAACGCACTGATTTGCAGCACTTTGTTATTCTTCTAGTTATTTACCTACGGTGTGATGATGTAGATAATTCAGCCTTCAGATGCCTCTGCTCACAAAAACAAATGCGTTTTACATAGCTTTCAAATTACACAAGGTGAAAGACTTGCTTTGGTGATGTGGGGGGGGGGGGGGGGGGACTTTTAGTGAGGAAAAGAAAAATATGTTTTTAGCCCTTTAGCCTCAATCTTAGACTTTATGCGTGTGTTTTTGTGTGATAGGTCGCTTTGTGTGGGTAGGAATTTACAGCTAGGTCTGTCATACAACCGCTGCACATCAACAGGTACTGCAACACACACACACACACACAGAGAGAGAGAGAGAGAGAGAGAGAGAGAGAGAGACCTTCTTGAGCCAGGGAAATAATATATAACCCCCAGGGCAGAAGAAGCAATTGAGAAAATCTCAAATCCATATCATTTTCCCCTTCTCCACTCTCCCACGGTAACCAGAGGTCAGTCCCTGGTGTCTGATTGGCTGACAGGTTTTAAAGGATGAAGTTGAGGTCAGACAGGAGACACAATTACTCTGTACATCTGACCTTTTGTTTTCTGCTCTTTATTACCTTTTCATTCACATCCCTCATCCACCTTTCGTCTCTCTCCCGCTCTCTATCATAAGCTTTAGTGTTCCACAGAGAACCGCAGCATCACAAATCTCAGGCTGTTTACTCTGTTGCTATGGAGACAGCTCTCTCATGGTCCGTCTTTCCGTGCGCTTGACCGGTCCCTTTGCTTTATCAGAGAGAGAACATGCATATGACAACATCTTTTCTCCATCTCTTTTTCCTCTTCTTTACGCTCAGATTATTCCCTAAGGTCTTTGCTGATGAAAATGTAGAGTGTAAAATCTCACAACGTATTTCAGAAATGTAAAGCTGAATATAAAACCGTGGATCAATCTATGCCCGCTCATGATGCCTCCTGGGACACACACGCACACACACACAAAATCTGGGAGATAATACTCTGACAACCCTGATATGTTTATTCATAAGAAAGCATTTGAAAATCAAACAAATATAATTGATAATAAAAAAAAAAATCTTGTGGTATAGAACCACTGAGAGGCTAGGTATTGTTTTTTTGGTCTTGTTTTATTGGGATCTCCGTCCTTCGGATGAGACATTAAACCGAGGTCCTGACTCTCTGTGGTCATTAAAAATCCCAGGATGTCCTTTGAAAAAAGAGTAGGGGTGTAACCCCAGCATCCAGGCCAAATTTGCCCCTTGGCCTCTGTCCATCATGGCCTCCTAATCATCCCCATACACTGATTGGCTTCATCACTGTCTCCTCTCCACCAGTAAGCTGGTGTGTGGTGGGCGTTCTGGCGCAATATGGCTGCCGTCGCATCATCCAGGTGGATGCTGCACATTGGTGGTGGTTGAGGAGATTCCCCCCTTCCATGTAAAGCGCTTTGAGCAGGGCCGGATTAACCATTAGGGCAACTGGTCACTTGCCCAGGGGCACATGATATCTAAGGGGCCCTGACAGGTAGGAAATACACAGAAATTTACTAAAGTTATCAAACACTTTACAGTCTTCACTGCATAAGGTGCATCTACGCGGGTTCACACAGACAAAGTCTTTCCTCCCTCCCCGCTGAACGCCAGCGATTACTAATTCGTGAAATGCACTCCTGCTGGTTGAGTGCGGTAAAGTTCGTTTTAAGTTCGATATTAGCAGGACATTTGTTCTACAGGGTCGGTAGTCTAACAAAGATATCAATAGCAAGATTAGTTTTAACATTATGTGACCATTGTATATCGACATGATGAAAATATTCATTCAAAATCATTCGTGCATTAATGCTGCATAATTATCCCTGATATGCTTTGACGCGTTTCCACAGCACACAATGCTTAAGGGAACGTCTGCCAATTCCACCAACTGCGTTAAACGTAGTCTATAATTTCTATTATTTAAAATTACTTTTAACATTTAAAAACAGACGTTTTCAAATTCCAAAGCTTGCAGAAGGTTCCTAATGGCAATACTGACTTAGGCTACAGGTAGCCTTGAGTAAATTAACTTGTCTAAGAAAATGATTCATAAAACGTATAAATATCAGTTGAGCCTATGTTTACTTTCGTCACTGACACAGACGGAAATGAAAAGACTATCAGTCAAAGTTCAGCTTTAGGGGGGGAAGAAATAGGCCAGGATAAGAATACTGAGAGAATAAGAAATATGAAGATGAGGAGAGAGCAGGTATTGACAAATAATCTAATGACAAGGTTTTAAATAGCCTATTTCGTATAATTTTTTGGCCTTCAAAAGTCCTAAATTACACATATGTAGGTCAAAGAAATCCAAATTTTCTCGGGGGAGCATGCCCCCCAACCCCCCTAACTATGGGGGGCCCTGAGTCTTGATGCCCAGGGCACAGGACATTTTTTATCCGGCCCTGGCTTTGAGTACCTAGAAAAGCGCTATATGAATTATTATGAATTATTATCTTCACATTGCAAAATGTTTCTCAACATAACATTTTCTTGTGACCTCGACCTGACTGGATTTTCTCATGATTTCGATATAAACTGTTTTTTGAATATCACAACTCCCTTTTCTTGTGACCTCGACATTAATTTTCTTCTCAAGATCTTAATAAACACTCTCAATGTAAAAACAAAAATTCCCATGATCTCAACATTACTTTTTTTTTCTTCTAGATCTCAAGGTTTCTTTTGATGACATTTTTTGATTACAATGTCATCTACATACATTTTCTCAATCTCAGCTTAATTATATTGAGCTCAACATTGTTTTCTGGCGATCTTGAATTTTCTTTTGTAGATTTTTGTTTCAATTTTTCCAAGGTTTTTCTCAACACAAGCTGTTCTTTCGGGAACTTAATTTCGTTTTATCCAAAAGCAACTTAATTTTCTTGTGATCTCTTTTTTCCCATGATCTTGACAAACTTGTTTTCTCGAGATACGGTCTTCATTTTTTTTTTCCCATTATCTAGACACAAGAAGTCGGCATTACATGAATTGCTGGGTCCCAGGAGGACACACAAAATTGAGTTCTGATCCTTGTTTCTTCTCTCTTACTCCCAGGTCTTCAGGAGAAAGAGAAAGTCTGCTCTGTGTATTCATAGTGTTAATCTCTTAAAATCCTTCAATATAGATTAAATGTGTCTGCTCACTGCAAGCTGACAGCCTTCTGATACCTGCAAGCAAACCTCGATTTTGTGAGCCTAATTATTCAAATTGTGCATGTAATTATTCATAGTTAATGTGTCAAAGTGCTGTCACACGGAGCAGACTTCCCCTTAAAAGCTATCTCTTTCTCACTGTTTCTCAGAGGAGAGTTTGAATTGTGTAAAGCATCCCTGTGTGAATAAGGCCGTGAGAATCCCTGCGCCGAGAGACCTCAAAATCTAATCTCATCTCACACACACAACATGTTATTAAGGATAAGACAAGGTCAACTTGCCATCTTAATAGATATCAACAATAGCAATTACGTGTGTTACAGAGCAGACAATGGTGTCTCTGAGTGGGCCTTGCTAAGTCCCAAGTGCACGTGTGTCTGTGTAAAGGTGTGTAAATTGCTGTGCAGTTATTTTTCTTATGTGTGTATGTGCTGGATTTATAGTCAATAAAATTGGTCTGAGTATGGGATTGGCCTTTTCAGTGTGTTTTTGTGTGTATACAGTATATCGAGCCCGATCTCACGGGAAAACGTACAAATTTTTGCAAAATCGTACATATTTTACGAATTGGCCAATTCGTATGAATTCATACGAATGACCTACCCCTGACCCCGCCCCTAAACCTACCCATCACGTGGGTTTAGACAAATCGTACAAATTCGTACGAGTGAGGTCGTACGAATTAGTACGAATTAGCCAACTTTTTATCATTCGTACGAATTCGTACGAATTGGTCGTGAGATAGCGTTGGTATATCTGAATTAAGGTGTACTATCTTGAATCATTATTCTTACCAAACAACGGCACTATAGTGCTGTAAACTGATGTCAACAGCAAAAATATATCAATAATGCAGTAAAGTTACCAAAACTCAAAAGTTTTGTTTTTTGTTTAGTTTGTTTTTTTACCATTTTAAAGACTGAAAAAATTGTAAAACATTTGATTTATTTACATTTAATGTGTTGTTACTTGTCGTTTCTTTGTAATTATATAGCAATTTCTGAGTGAAAATTGTTAAATCCAATTTAAAGAATGAATTCTGCCATCCTAAACTCTCAGCTGTTGAATTCCTAACTTCAAAAGCACATTATATATACTAAAATGGTGTGTTGCAAATAAGCCCGCTACATTTTAATATACCTAAATATATCATTTAAGCCCACCTGTGTGGTAAACCCTCTAGGTTTTTATATGCTTAAAAAAGCCCAATTAACTTTTTTTCTAAATGTAAATGCCTTACATTTTATTAAATAAACAGTTCCGTTTTGATTTAATTAGCATAACAAATTAAACAACTGCTGTTCAAACCATTATAGGTTGCAGTTTTAGTATTTGACAAATGCTTGTATTAAAAAATAAATTATACATTTAAACTATTTCCTCCAGCTATTTCCCAAAATGTTTGTTTTCCCTTGCTTAAATCTGGCAATACTAAATTTCTGCAACTAGCTACTAACATTATTCTCTAAAACATAATACAGTTACGTCAGTGGTTACTAATCTCATCTACAATAATAGCCATAATGTAACATTATTCTATCTGATATCATCTCAAATTGACAGATCTCCATCATGTACTGCGATTAAGCTTTGCAATATCCGCAGTATAATTTGATCAGTCCCACAGAGTGCTGTAAAAGCATATGAATCTGCTGATGACCTTCATTAACATTTTAATAGTAATACCACGAATATTATATATTTTAAATAAGGTAGCGAAAACTGACGCACTAACCACCACCCCCCAGCTGGCCACATTTATTGTCAGCCAGACCCAATTATGATTTTATGATTTAGATAATTTCATGATGATAACTACTGATAGGTCAAATCCTTTCCTCTCTCTTTTTCTGTCACACACACGCGCACACACACGCGCACACACACACAGATTTCAATAAAATGTCTAACTGCATAGGCTCCACTTTTGCCTGTGTAATTGGAATCAATAATTCATTTTCCTTCTCTGTTAGCCTCTCATTCAAACGTTCTTCATGCATTTTAGAGAATGTAGAATCTGTTCGGGAGCGGCATAATTGAAGAGATTTTTTCTTTCTCATCTCATCTTCACCTGTGGTAAGAATGTGGCAGCTCTACTCCTGTAATTATAGCAGAGTTTAGTCAGAAGCTGTTCCATGGGTCTCTTTCAATTCCAGCGTTTTGTTAATCCCTTTTTGACACATTACACTGAGGGATGGAAGGTGGGCTGAGCCCTAATCTTATTCATGGTGCATTAGTGAAAACGCCCTGAAATGACCCGATCTGGGGGTGTGCAAATAAAACAATATTTAAGGAATTACAGATGCGTTTAATGACACCTTGAAGGGGATTTAGATGTCATTATGTTATGATAATGACAAAAATGAGCATTGAATCTAGATCATCACAACCTCTTTTTATACCACAAGTTTTTGTTACATCTTATCAAGTCTTTACCTCCACAGCAAAGCACAAAATGTTCGGTTTATTATAACCATGCGTTGCAGTTATGTCATCTGCCAATTTAATCAATTTAATTGGAAAAGTTGTTCTGAAAGTGACGTTATTATTATAGTAGTGGAGTGGCCTTCCCTATTCTCATAGAATCAGAATGATTATTAAAATTATAGTTATCGTTAATGTCCTTGATGTGAACAGCCCTTAAGTCAAAAGAGTTACTGACAGTGGTAATTTGGGGAAAATAGGACTAAGGTTTGATTGACTCGAAACAAATGTTATACAGTCTCCTAAAAGTATCCGGTGTAAAGCTGTATCATCTATGTCTATGAGTGGAGTCTCCTGAGTAGAACCCACACACCTCTTCACACACTTCCAATGGCTCAGAACTTAACATAGGAGCCGGATAAGCATGGAAAAGTGGGTGTGTAAGTGTGCGGCAAAGAGACAGACGTGTTCACGTTAATTAACTGGGTGGGGATCTCAGGAATCTTTCAACTGAGAACATTTTTCATACAAGGCATGAAATGGTTCAATGAGTGGCTGTGGAAGTAGCTATATGTATTAAGACTAGGCCCAGAGGACAACTACATCAATGAAGCCTGATAGCACTGGTGGGAAAGACATAAAGTCAGAAAGACTGAAATATATGACAAAGATTTGCCAAGATGATGGTTTCCAGAAAGCATAATCAACTGCTGTGCTATTACGGTAGTTTAAAATCTCTCTCTCTCTCTCTCTCTCTCTCTCTCTCTCTCTCTCTCTCTCTCTCTCTCTCTCTCTCTCTCTCTCTCTCTCTCTCTCTCTCTCTCTCTCTCTCTCTCTCTCTCTCTCTCTCTCTCTCTCTCTCTCTCTCTCTCTCTCTCTCTCTCTCTCTCTCTCTCTCTCTCTCTCTCTCTCTCTCTCGAAGGTCCACTTTAAACATTCTACAAACTATAAGTAAATTTGCAACTACGTTAACTTATTCTACTAACTCGAACCCTTACATCTAACTCCAACCTAACAGTCTAGAGTGTTAGTTGATGTAGTTGCTAAGTTACTTATAGTTAGTAGAGTGTACCACCAAAATAAAGTGTAACCTATATATGTTATATGGAAATATAATATATATTAAATGTAATACTGATGCATTATTTTTCCATCAATATCAGTGCAAATTGTCTCCGCAGTCACAGTTGCTTTCAGATTTTATTTCTGGGAACAATTATGAATCATTCCAAAATATTCTAATAAGATTGAATCATGACCAAATTTCAGATATCATAATTATATCTATTTGAATCAATGTCAGAATAAAAATGATCTACACCCCTACATATCAAGTATTTCAGATATACCTGTCCCTAAATGAGTATTAAAACTTAACGTAAAATTAAACTATTAAACGTTTTCTTTAGTTAAAATAAAGCTGAAATAAAACCTAAGTAGTAGATGAAAAACTTATTTGCACTTAAATGAAAATTAGAAATGTTGCCTTAGCAACTGGAATATAAAAGATTAAGTTGAAGTATTCAAATTACTAAAACTAAAACTTAAATAAAATGATTTGAAGCTAAATCGTTTTAAACAAAAAAATCACAATCACATAACGCTTGGGATTGGTCACTTTATATTTTGATTACACCATTTCTTCCTGTCTAACATAAAAAAAAACAACTAAAAAATTCATTCACGGCACCATTAAATATATAAATATGAATTAAAGTCCAACAGAGAGGTGTCTGTGCCTGTTTCTCCCGAGAGAGGTGAAGGATATTGCTTCTAGAGCAGAAGGCAAAATTAAAACCACATTAAGATATATAAATCTGCTGGTTAAAGACAGAGCTGGAGTCAGACACTGTGGGTGGAATAAAGCCATGACGACAGTCGCTGCCAATCGCAGTGCAGAGGTGTGACAGAGAACAAATCAGGCGGCAGAGTGGCTCTCCCACACTTCACCTGTAGATTCTTTCGATGAACAAACTTTAAGCCATTTATCATTAATAATCCCACCAGCTGACAAGCAGATGGAGACCATGATACTGAAGGGGAGAGTGTCCTCGGAGTACAACAAAATCTAAGCATTAAAAGGAAATGACACACATGGACATATGCACAAAACGCCTGACCTTACACATCCTGTTGCTCTTTATCTCCAAACAAAACAGAGCCCGTCGTGTGTGTGTGTGTGTGTGTGTGTGTGTGTGTGTGTGTGTGTGTGTGTGTGTGTAATTAGAGGCTCTGCCTGTCAGAGCATCCTGTGGCAAAACAGACAGCTGCATTAGATGGGCTATGAGCCTCTACTCCACACTCTCAAACTCCTTCACATGCAACACTAATTAAGAGGCGCATATAATAGGCAGAGAGAGGGAGGCACCGGGATAGAGAACAGTCGGAAGATGCAAGGACAGATTTGTTCAAGAGGATGCACAATTACACAGGCCCAGCATCCACTGCACCCCTCTCCCCTGGGGAAGAGCGAGAGAAAGAGAAGGAAATAGAAAGACAGTTGTGTCCAATATCGCTCCCTGCATGTTCCCAATATAGTGCACTATTTCGAGTGTTGCCCATTTTATAATGCTTTCTGAATACTGAATATTTTTATTCCCTACAAAGTTTACACATTTATTCTCATAATACACTCTTAATTATAGTCTATAAACAATGTACCCTATATCCTTGCACGTGAGGCCATTTTGTTGCAAAGTGATGATGGTTGCACATCTTTCTTTAGAGGTGACCATTGCTAACACCAGAACACAATGATTGAAAGCAATTTTTCCCATCTTTTTTTAGCAATCAGTCCGCTCTTATAAACCAATCCGAAAGATTTCTCCTGAATAGTACTTGTTCACTAGCCTGGCTCCGCCCTCCTACGTACTTCCGCTCAATTTCATTTTCCTTCAGTAACTCCGTCTGGGATTGTGGTGTATTCTTTGGTTTTCCCCGATCAATTTTTAACCGGTCCAATCAGCGAACAGAGGGAGTGGCTGAGAACGATGACGTTGAGATCGTGCGCTAGTTTGAGTTGACATACGTCACGACCAAACGTTAGCAATTGGTTATGGCAGATCCAGAGTGACTCTGGGCAGATCCAATAGTTTTAAACTTCAACAGAGTACCCGCCTACAAGGAAGTTAACGCTTGTCAATGGAGAGAGGCCAGACTCTCTGTACAAATGAAATGTACGAGAGTCTGGTAGAACCAGGCTACTTGTTCACACTTTCCCATGTGCATGTGATATGATTAGTGAAAAGATTAGGGTTAGGTTAGGCTAATCATTACCAAGGCTAGTCATTTTGTGCCAGGAGCAAAAAAACAAAAACAAAGAAACTTGGAACACACAACTTTGTATGATGTGTTAAGGTAATGTCCACTGAAACAAGAAGCTAAGGCTCCTCCCCCTTTTCAAATAGCCAATAGCGTTTAGTTTACCTCACAGATTGCAAGTCGTACTTGACAGCACCATGGAAGCGAATCCGTGCGCTGCTGCTGATACGTTGGATTCAATAGTTGAGGTGTGAATGAATTCTAGCAATTTCATTCTTAACCAACGTACAGTTGGAAAACAGAATAAAACTCGAGCGTTTGAGCAACCGAACACACATCTCCAACTTATTTTGCTCCATGATGTGTCAACCAGGTGGTATTTATAGCATTTAGATTCTAGACAGCATTTGATTGGACAGAAGATGTGATGAGAAGCTGAAGTCCGCGTGATGTCATAAAAATCCATTATCCATTTTAGTGGAAGTGAGAGGCTGTAAGTTTTGAATGCTTATATCTCCTAAATTTGTTTTTTGGAACACACCAGCTTATTCATAACCTCAAGGCTAACATATTCATACTAAAAGCTAAAAGACTTAAATCTTGATTTCAGGTGGCCTTTAAAATGCATCTGATCACTCTGCTCAATTATCGACAATGTGAATCAACACCACAAGCAACTGAAGCAGTAAACTTTAAAACTGGGAAACACAAAATGCACATCACTGCCAATACTTTTGGCCACGGCTGTACTATATGGCATTCACTATATAGGGAAGGGTGAATGAGTGAACAATAAGCCATTTTTAGACATAGCAAGAGTAAAAAAAGAGAAAGGGGAAAGAACGCTGGACACAGACAGCTGAGAAGTACGGATGATAAACGAGCGCAAAACTAAGTTAGACAGGCCCCTACATGACATCTTTGCATGTAACATCGCTAGTATTGAGAGTGTTACAAGACTACCTTGAAATTCTGGGTAATTTGCCTGCACTTATTGGATGACAATAATGATAATTGCATTTTCCCCCCCAGCTTTTAAGGTCACTGTGAACAAAGTGCATGGCATAAAGCATACATTTTGTGTTAATAAGAGACCATTTCCATTTCCTGCGTGGTCTACAAACCCCACATCTGACCCTAAGGGGGAGAAATCTTGCCCGATTCACTCGACTTGATCACAACAGATTACATTATCCAAGCCTATGAGGCCAAACACAGAGTTCACAAAATCTACAGTGAGTCACAGATTGTCTGAGTGTGTACGTGCGTGACTGCCCTCAGGGTTTAAACCAAAAGTCACCTTTTTTTGTCTCACATGGTTTAACTGGGCAGACGAGGACGTGCTTTGCTGCTTTAACAGAAATCACAAACACCCCAGCGCCAAAAGTTATTATTTTCAAAGTCTGCTCAGTGCTGAGCAAGCTACATTTATCCTATATTTCATCAGAACACACATACACACAGTGTGAGACCACGCAGAATTGTGCACACTGCTGTTTAAGTTGGTTTACCCTGAATGCACCGAGAGGCTGGACAGAGGAAGCACATTAAAAACTGCAGAGTGACAGCAGCTGAGAATTACCTCAGTGTGAGACAAAGTCTCTCTTGTTTCCTTCTATTCACACACAAACGCCATAGGCCTTCCATTTGGAGTCCAGAAGACTGTGGGTAATTCATTAGTAGAGTTATTATCACAGTGCTGAGAAAGATTTTACTGCCAAGAATTGATATTGGCATCCAGTGGTGATCCATATTGATGGCTTCATCCATGCAATAGTTGAGACATGATGGATCATGCAGAACGTGCAATTATGTTCATATTTACCCTCCGTTCTTTGGCAACAAAGAGGTTAAATGCCTTCTGTTCCTGTGGATTCGTGTAAATCACGTCATCTGGGCAAATGAATTCGCTAAATGTAACTGTGGCTCTTGAAGGCCAAGATGAGAAATGAAATATTAAATGAGAGAATAATTTTTCTTGTTCTTTTCTTATTCCTCTGCATTGCAATAAAGACCACCATGTTTCAACAGTGATTAAACGCAGCAGGGATCTCCACGGCATCAAAGCATAATTATGTGCACACACATAAAGGCATCACACACCTCTGTGGCCAGTGGCAGTCCTTGCTCATGTGTGAGATAAGACATGACCAAAGCAAAAAATAAATAAACTGCTCAGTAGTTCATTAGGTCTAAGTTGAGTTTAGTGTAAAAAGTGTATATCAATCATAACAACTTTTGGAATTGTTGTACATCTACGCTGCTGTCGCAGAGCAAGTATGGACATGCTACTTCTAATAGATACAAAGACACGCTGCTGTGAGCATGTGAGATCTGCTGCTGCATAAATAGACATAATATGTATATAAATCAAGTAGCAGATCTAGACAGGTGGAGCTGGGGGAGGTGGAGGATTTCAGAGGAACTCTGATAGCGTGCTGCAGAACTAGCAAACAAGGAACCAGACTATTTAAAATATTGAAGTTTCGTAACTGAACTATATATATATATGACAGTTCTTGGAATATACAATCCTGAACATGTGGTTATACATTTGCTCTTAAAAATACATTAGATTACTGAATACATCTCACGGCTGAGAGAGAGGGCATGCGTGCAAGTGTGCATTTCAGCCTGCAGTTTTTATGACCGTGTTTATTAATAATTATTAATTAATCACACAGGGTTTAATGTGAGGACTCCTCTCGAAGGGAATCTCTGACTTTTAATCTTGCAGCGAGCACACCTTTTGTTCCTTTTACGCACCCATTAAGAGCGAGTTTATAACTTAACACAGAGCATAAGACCACATCAATTATTCAGCACCTGCAATTACATATTTATGAATTCAGATAATTGCATTTTTAATGTAGCAGATGTAGCAGGCTCATCTAATGCACTTAATGAATTTGAATGACAGGCCAATACACGCCGCAAGTGTGAAGAAATATATATATATATATAATTGTGTTTTTTCTGTGAAGCACTTCTGGAGTCCTAATTGTCTTAGAATAGCTTGTTAGCATTCACCGCTCTATGCCGGCATGTCTTTGAATTGCGCTGTCGTGCGACACACCACCAGCTCCCTAACTGCTGCTTTCAACTCCATAAATCGCCTAGAGACTATTTTGTCAAATGCCTCCCTGTATCAAATTCATGTTCCAAAGGATTTGCTGGCTGTGTTGCCCAAGTTTCATTGTGCCTCCTGATTTTTACGGGAAGACACCGTCTTGGGTAATAATGGCACAACTACAGCTGCACCTACTGCTGTTTTCCACTTAAGCAGAAAGCTGACATTCAGAATAACATGTCTTAAGGCGATACAGCACAGGTCTCGCTCCATTACTTCTATCTAAGTGACCGTGCTAAGGCCAGAGTTGTGCCATTTCCTTGGCTTCACTTCTGTGCTCACAGTTGGCATCGGTTTGACAGTTTAGGCACCAAAGCCTTCACATTCAACTATTATCCTGGAACTGGTGGAACAACAACAAAAAATTATAATAACTATGACAGATGTCACAGTTCCAATAGAGCTGGCACTAGAGCTGCCTGGGCAAAGTGCAGCAATTCCACACAGACAAAAAGACAGAGTTAGCTCGTTTGTACTTTACTGGAGACAGTTTAGACCGTATCTGAAAACCAGATTCTTAAGTGCTGCTTTCTCATGCAATATCTACACTGATACAACTGGCAAGATGTTGCTATATGTGCACAAGGTGTTCTGGGTGGTAACTTACTGGTCCAATTCTCTATTGTATTAAGTCTATTGGATTTGTTTTGGCCAGTTTTATCAAAGTCTGATCGCTGGTAAAAATACTGACAGAGTTTTGAACTATAACATTCATATGTCCAGCACAAAAGGCCCGAGATGAGTAACACACCAAATTCAAACATGTAATTGTTTTTATTAACTATAAGCAATGGTTATCGTGGTGCTTGCCTTACTTCCAATTCTTATACTGTACCTGTGGGTGAGTACAATTTAATAGGATACACTTAAAGTAATTATACTGCGCTTTTCTTAGTGGTTTAAATTAGAGTTGTCAGTCGATTCAAAATTTAATCAAAGTAATTACATGGTAAGCAGGCTCATTAATTGCAATTGTAATATTTGCTTTAAATAGCCCCCAAATGATCGATTGTTTTTGGTGCAGATGAATGCATTGAATATGGGAAAAGTGGTTTTAGAAGTCAATATATCATATTATATTGCTTTATTTTATTTTCAATAATGTACAATATAATTTATTGTATTTAATAACACTAAATGACAGCCCCATGTTAAACTGACAGCCCCAGTTTAATTATTCATTTATAAAACCAGCTAAATAATGAGACGATTCTCTTATCAATGTGATTTTATACAGTATATGGCTGTAAAGAATACGAGCATTTTTTTGGCCACCATAAAAAGAGCGAACCTACTGCAGCTTGCGGCCAAGTCGAAGAGAGTGTTTAATCAATCCACACACACACACACACACACACACACACACACACACACACACACACACACACACACACACACACACACACACACACACACACACACACACACACACATTTAGATAAAATCTAATCATGGCTGTAATTCATCTGCATTTTAGCTGATTTAGAGGGACTGGCTGTTAGAAGCTTGCTGGTTTGGTTATTACTGTTAACGTCTTCATGCCTTCAGGACTGGTGACTATCCTAATGAGCTAATGCCACAGAGAAACACTGCTCCCCCCCATCCTATTAAAGACAGAAAACCCATTTGACAACCTAACATGCGCCGTATCCTCCACTGAACTCTCAGCTTTAGGGTTTGAAGTCATTGGTTCACACCCTCCCTCTCTGTAAATTATTCAGTAGACATTTTCTAACTGCTAGCTACATTAGCGGTTTTGTGATATCTGAGTTGTCTTCGGTATGGATGACTCAGGGTCCATGTGAAATGCAGATTTTATGAGCATTGGATTTCACATGTACATTGGAGGGCCTCCAGTAGGAAATGCGCTAGCAGCCGCCAAATGAAAAGAAATAAACCTGTGGGTTCAGTACTGGCACGTTCTGCAAAGTTTGCATCAAGGACGACCTTGTAAATGCTGGCAGTAATTCACTGGACGCATTATTAATCTTCTCATGTCAGGGCTTATGGCAAAACAGGGTTAAAATATCTCTTTGACGATCCTTCTCATCTGAGGGTACTTTCAGCAGATCTGAGGATCGTATAAAGAAATGGCATGGGTTGAATAAGAATGGATGCAGATTTGTGTGTATATCTGGAAAAGTGGTAGTGTGTACATTAGTGTGTGTGTGGCCCTTGATGCAATCATAAATTATGAAGTGGAGTCATGATGTCAGTGTCTCTGTATTTGTGCTGGAGCATCACTGGGCGTCTGCCAGACACGCAGAGTAAAACTTTAAAACTCACACACCCTCCCTCCTCTCATGTCTTAATTGTGCTGAAGTGGGCAGAGAGAATGAAACAAAAAGAAAAGGGAAAGATGGGGAAAAAAGCAGGTTCAATTCCAGGATAATCGTAAGTGGTTTTAGAACTTACGGAACTTATGAGATCTGTTACTATAGCACAAGGATTACTTGACAATAATGAAGACTAGACAAACAATGTGCATCATGACAATAATACAATTAATTTAAACATAGTTAACGTTATTTTCAGTGACTAGAATTACATGTCGTTACAGTCAGTAAAACTGACTAAAATTAACTATGTTTGTATATGTTTGTAAGGACAATTTTTGGGGGGGATTTACATGAAAATGACACTGGAAATTAACACTGTAAAGAAAATGGCACTTCATTGGGTCTTAAGATGGTTATTGTTAACCATGTAGCCATGATGGGTGACCAGAAAAAAAAGACAGCATGAAACTGTCCACAACATAGTAATTAATAATTAATAATATGATTTTAACTGGTCGTTATACATGGAAATTAAAGAAAGAAAAAAAAAGGAAGACAGAAAGTGGAGGGGAATATAAATAGAAGGAACACTGACGAATAAGAGGAAAAGCAGAGAGGAAGGGGAAGAAAGAGAAAGTCAGGAGAGATGTGCTGAGAGATAATGAGCAGGAATATGCCGCCCCAGACTGTCTGTCTTAGGTTCTCATTAGCCATTCACAATACATACAAACACGACTAATTCATCCGTTTGCAGAGACTGGGTCTGGGATGTAACATCCTTTCAGAATTGATGAGAAGCCCTTGTAGAAGGAGTCCAGGACGGCTTTAATTACATTTCTCATTTTTCACCCATCAGACTACAGAGGCATTGATTGAGTTTATGATATATGATATATGTATGTAGCCTACTGTATGTATGCATATAAATGTATATAGTAACTGCATTCAAAATAGGTTGAGGAAAAAAACATCATAAAATAGAAGTGAAATTCAGTTTGGGCCTAATGACAGGCCAGTGTCATAACAGATCAGTTACTAATACGCACCTTCACACAGACTAATGTTTATTCATTGAGATCAGTTACGAACACCTTTTAATATTGTGTGGGGTTTAATCTAATTTTTGAATGACATGGGTATAATGAAATTGAGGAATTCGGCTGAGGAAAAGAAAAACATTATGCTGTGCCTTTATTGACTGAAAGGCTAATGTTGGGTTATGTCAACATGTAACTATAATCTGAAGAGAGAACTAGGATTTATGGAAAAAAAAAATATTTTATGGAGGCTTCTTATATGGAAATTACTTCCATATAAGAAGCCTCATTAATATAAATTAAATATGATCCAGTCGGGTAAGAATTATAACAGGTGCTAATAAGACTAATAAGTGTCTAAACACACAAAGATAAGACTGTGTGAGATGCTGTATGAGTATGTTCTTGTAATTTATATCTAGGACATTTCAAATCTTGTCAGGTAAAAAAAAAGGAAACACAAAATTGCCTGTTTAATGACCAAACAGATATAACACTACACACTCAAAGCTCTAGGCAGTAATTAGGGAAAAAATCCAATCAATGTCTGCTTTTAATTAACCAACACTGTTTGATTGGCCAGTCCAACAAAAGCTGATTTACTCTAAATGACTCCCAAGTTTTGTCTCCATTTACATGATGACTGTATAATTCACCTAAATCTTGTTTGTAGTCATTACTGAGTGATTAGAGTCAATCAGTGGGCTGAAACACGGCAGACCCTCAACAAAGTCAAAAAGAAAAAAAGTAAATTGGACTTTAATTCAGGTAACTCCCAAAGCGCATTGAACAGGAAGTGGTCGTTCGTTTTAGTCGACTAATCGAACGTTTATATCAATTTAATTACGTAAATATATTCTGGGGGGGTTGGTGGTCCTAAACCATGATGAGCCATTAATATATAGTAGCCAATTCTGTATTCAAGCGCACGCAAAGCATGGGCAAAATTATTATGAATGTGCAAAAAATAGCAAGGGGACATTTAAATGATTTATTAATTAAATTGTTTGAGTCAGTGTCAGCTGCAAAGATGAAGTTGACGATGCCGACTCGTCATCTCCGCAGTATAGTGGACACGCATTTACAGAGAAATGCACCTTCCATATGGATTACATAAGCGGAGACTTGTTTTCTATTTGAATTGGTTAATTAAAAAGTAGACACACTTTTGTATATTTCTCATGACTGTGAGGCAAGTAGCCTATACGCTGAGTTTCGGTTCATTTTTGTGACCAGTGGCGTGCACAGACCTCTGCTGGGGCAGGGGTGAAATCAATTTGGCTTAAATTGCCTATAATTAATGAGAAAATGTGCTTAATTGTCATGGAAAATGTCATAATGCAAAAGTCTTAAAGGTCCTGAAGGGTTTTAAGGGTTTTAAGGGTTTGGGACAGACAGACAGACAGACAGACATATAGATGCATGCAGTTCATATAGGACAACATCTTAAGAAACAGATACAAGGAAGAATACATTTTGGTTGGTATTTACTCAGATCGAATCATGTTCGCTCTGAACTGTTGTTATCAGTGAAGACTGAGCTGCCTTGTCTTGGGAGAGAGGCAGATAAATGTAGTAGGCGGGCAATTGTCTTTTTCCCAAATCATGCCGTAAGGATTTAAAAAGCCAGCAATGAAAGCAGCTTGAGTGCCATATCAATCCACTAGTCTTCCAGTCATTACTTTCGCAGTAACAGCAGTAAAGAAGATGAATTAAGAGAGAGTGTTGATCCACACACCTATGCACAGACAACACACACATACATCACGGCTGCTTATTGTACACGGCACAGTAAGGGCAGACGTCCCTAAGGACCCCCAGCACTAAGGTAAGCTATCATTGGGTGAAAAAAAAAAAAGTTTGGTGGCAGCCTCGGTGGCAGGTCGGTGTAATGGACTGCCAAGTAGCTGCTCAGAGGTTGGTGATTGATGCCTTGGTGTTGATGAATGCTAACACACACCCGCCCAAGTTAGTGGTGAGGTGACAGTTTTATTGATAAATGAACAGTGGGACATGTGGATCTCATCAATCTCAGCCTTTTTAGCCACAGAATAAAGTCCCTCATTGCCATCGGCGACCCCGTCTGCTCCCGACAGGCTAAAACCGAGCTTCCCTCATGGACTGTTTTTTTAAATTAAATCTCACCAGGGACCAATCAAGATCAAAGCTTCTATTGCAGCATAAGAAAATCAGGAAAGGGCAAATTGATTTAAACTGTGTTGTCAAACGCATGCCGGTGATTACGGCCATCAAATGGACTTCTAACTTAATTACTTCATTAGCAAGATAGTCAACAACCTTTGTTATTAATAAATAAGAATCATCATTAAAAGTGGTGACATTCAGCTAAAAATACAAAGATCAGGCCCCAATTGAATGCTCTCCTTCATTCATCTTAGTCTGCAATCAAGTTTCTCTTGATCTTTCCCTGCAACAACTTCTAATGAACAGCCTAGAGAGAGAGGGAAAAGACTCTAAATCATTTTAGATGGAGCAAGCGAGAGAACAACAGATTAAAATGGGGCAGAGAGAGAGGGGTTGAGCAAGAACGATAAAAAGGATTGTTGAGGAGAACAGAAAGGTGACACCCTGGCAAAGATAGGCTGTGCTTCTGCCCTGAGAATGTCAGTGCTGTCGAGAAGCTAGGAGAGAGAGAGCAAGCGTTGAACGAAGAGTTGTAATGATTAAGGACAGCGCTGGCCTCCAGTCTGACCAAAGAGTGAGATGATCACACACACACACACTCAGACGTTTGCACATAAATATCAGCCACACCACATTGCCATAGACCAGGACCACAGGGAGAGCAGAAACACTATAGATTGCTTTATCGCCAAGCATTCAGGCACGCGTGCACATCCCAAATTGCTCTCACACGTGCGCAAAAATGCACTCATTTCGGCTAGAATTACATTAGCTCACAATAAAAGTGTACAAACACAAAAACGCAATCCAAACACACGCACTGTAATCTCGAATGAGACGATGCCTCATGGGCCTGGCGGGCAACAGTGAGCACGGATGACTTCATTGAGACAATTACCCCAATTAAACGCAAATGTCATAATTATCATACACAAGCAGAGCTGTTAGAGAGACCACGCGGCTGTTCTCTTTTGAAGCCGGCGCATCTGTCGAACGCCCGCTTTCTTCTCCCAACTGAACTTTAATAATGACGCCTCTGAGCGTTTTATTCGCCGCGCCGCCTTTGTCTCGATGCTGTCACCAACTGTCAGAGGCAGGAGGACTTTGATCAGACCTCTGTGTATTCGGCAGTCATTGAACGGTTGAATAGCTTCTGCCGCGATGGAGCGAAGAGTCTGAGCTTTCAGACAGGAAGGGCGAAGTGGAGGAGAGCGGAACTCATTCAGTGGGGGGGCGGCGTTTTTACGGCGTAACACTCATTCAGAAAAGCACAAAGGGACAGGAAAGGCACATACGGGGAGAGTGAGTCAGTATTCATTTGAGGAGAGATTAGATCAAGATTGCAACACAAAGTGACAGGGGCATAGTCTTTGACAGCGTTGTTCGCACAAAGAAATGCTTTTTCAATTTGCTGATGAACAAAAGGAGACGGGCAGCAAAATGTAAAGAAAATGGCCCCGGTGTGTTAAAGCGAGCAACTCACTCATCAGTGCAGGTGTGACAGAGGGGTTCTTCAAATCGCTTTACCAAAACCAAAAACCCCACTTTAAAGGGGTCATATAATGGTACATGCACTTTTACAAGTTACAGTGCCTGTACACAACCATCATAAAATGATAAAAATCCATCCAGTGTTTTTTTTTTTATCTCCTTATATGTTTTCCAATCTCTAAAATCAAGCCGTTCGACCTAGTGACGTCACACGGTCGGACGCCCCTCCCACGATTTGTGATTGACCCGCCCTTGCTCGTGAGCGACCTGTCTGACATCATAGTCCGCGCGGTCATTGTTGATACTCACTGGAGCACTGTCTATGAGCAGAATGGCGTCTAAGCGATTGTGGTGTTCTGTTCTTGGGTGTAATAAGGAACACAGCTGTCTTTTTGATGTTCCTAAATCCGAACCGCTGAAGACGCAGTGGCTGAGTTTGTTTTTGAAGGGAATATTCCCCACGATCAACGTCAATGCTTTCATGTTTGCGCGAATCATTTCTCACACCAGACTGCTTTACAAACGAGGGTCAGTATAAAGCTGGTTTTGCTAAGAAGCTGCTCCTGAAAAAAACGATCGGTACCAACTATTCGTGTTCCTGCTGCACCTCCAGAAGAACTGAAGTGAGTAACGTTTTATTAACCTTTATATTAATATTTATATTAATCTTTGCAAATCGCTTGCACGCTTCACGATAAATGCGGCTAAGGTTTACACTCAGGGTACATTACAGCATGTTTTCTATGTAAGACGTTATCAATATAATTCATAATCCCACGTTTATAATGAACAACGCGTTATGGTTATTGTGTTATAGAGCTCGGGCGTAGATGTTATGGAATGGTGCATTGTGGGTAACGGCGGCCATTTTAGAGGCACCACAAAAGCCGGTTTATAATAAGATATTAGCGTAGCCGGCCGGTCTCCAGAAAGAGTTATGGACCGTGACAAAAAAAAGTTGGCTGTACCATATACGGACAAACTTCATAATAAATCCAAACAACGGTACTTAAAAAAAAAAAAAGAGATTATAGGCGGAATCGATTCCTATGAACAAAGTATGGAGTAATAATTATGAAAGTTTACCAAGCCTCAGTTTCCCTGATATTTTCTCCTACCTGGTGGAGTGAGCGCTTACACCTCCGATCCAGGGCCGGATTAACAATTTCCTGTGCCCTCGGCAACAACATTCAAGCCCCCCCCCACACACACATTTTAATTGTTTATTAATAAACAAGTGATTTTTTTGTCACAGTCAAAGTCATCTGCAAAGATGAGGTTGACGATGCTGACTCGCGATCTTCGCAGCAATGAACACGCCAGAGAAATGCACATTTCAAACGGATTACATATAAGCAGAGAGCAGATCTGTTTTCTTTCGTTTTGAATTGTTTGTTTAAAAGTAGACATTTCAATATAGATATATTTTTCAGGTCTGTGAAGCAGTTCACGCGCCGACACCTCTCTGCTAAGTTCTTATAAGTTATTAAATCCAGGCAATTGGTTGATGAAACATTTATTAAAATTCAAATACAAATTAATGCAAAACGAAATTCACTTTGAAAGGCTTTGTGCTCTCTGTTTGAAGTCTCTGCTCCGATCAATTTAAAAAGTTGTCACTGGAGGCTCACTTGCAGTTCACAAATGGATGAGTGCAAGATCTGCAGATCCTCAAAGTAAACGCGGAGAAAACAATCGTTAACCAAGCATCAGTGGTGACACACACACTTGTCAGATTCTGTGAGCTATGAAGCTTGTCTATGCGGGTTTGTTACACTTCAGGAGTAATTTATCATACGTGCAATAATCCACTGTTTTCGTCCGGTAGTATACTGACGACCAGCGGTGACCCAAGCCATCCGACGAAAATGGGGAAAACTAATATGATTTATGAGGCGTTTGCCCTGTCGATCATGAGACCGATTACAGCAGAAATAACCTAAATGACCAACGTTACCTACTGCCTACTATACGCTACTATACAGCAAATCTACTTCCGTACCGTGATTCCCACATTGCATTGCGACGTGACGTAACGATCCCAAACTCTATTGTGTTACAAACGGTGTACGCACAGAACAGAGGGGCGGGGTGAGCAAAGCTCATTATCATTTAAAGACACATGCACTTAGGTAAAATGAGTGTTTTCTTACAATACTAATGAGAATTTTTAATTAAAGTATATTACAAACTTTTAATTTAGACCCTAAAGAATCATATTAGCTTGTACAAAAATGGCATTATATGACCCCTTTAAAGCTATAATTGTGTCGGCCTATAGGACAGTGGTTTTGGACACCTATCGAATGTATTATCATGCAAAAGCAATAGTTTTTTGGGTTACAGTCCGACTGCTTTTTAAAGTCCCCCTGTGGTGAAAATCAAGCCTTTAATGTTGTTTATATGTCTATGTGGTGTTTTTTAATATGCTTTAAGACAAACCATGTCGAAATGCATAAGTCAACTCCATTGCTGAGTATTTTCTCTTTAAAACTGCAGTGAACCAAAGACGGTCTCAAAAACGTGGTTTGAAATCGCTAGTGTTTCTGACGTCACAAACTACCTTGTAACCAATCACGTCAACGTGTGATCGTCAACGAGTGGATCTCTGAGCTGGTGTGAGTGAGTGGAGGCGGGGCTATTTTGCACATTCATAGAACCGTGTATACTAAATGAGGCAAGGATGTAGAGTTACATTCAAGCTATTTTAAGGCATGAATAATTTTTTTCAAGGAAAAAACATTTAAATATGTCATTTTGGTGATCAAAGATGAGTTTTAAGGGATAAAATTATTGACTACAGAGGGTCTGTAAGTCTTGAATTATCTAATACTGTTTCCGGATCCATGACTCCACTCTGAGAATGCAGTCTCAACAGCCTATTAATTTATAGCACACCTCTAAGCTAAGCTTTTAAAAACTCACAGTGTACACTACAGTCTCTGGGCTAATGGTGTCCCGGACAGCAATATTTTGACAATTCCTGAAAGATGAATCGCTGTCTGGCTAAACTGAGATTTGAAGATTAGGATCATGACTTTTCATTACACAAGTGTATATCAGCAGCATTTGTTGTTTGCATATTTGACTTGATTTTGCGTGACCGTAATCACCGGATTACAGTGGGAATAACGAGATGGATAGTTCACCTAAAAATGGATAGTTCACCTAAAAATAATAATAAAAAATCTATCTTCATTTATCCTTATCAAACCTGTAACACTCCCTAACTTTTGTTAAAAAATGTTTTATAATAATTGAATACATGTTAAATGAAACCCAAAAAATATTTACAGTGAGGAAAATAAGTATTTGAACACCCTGCTATTTTGCAAGTTCTCCCACTTGGAAATCATGGAGGTGTCTGAAATTGTCATCGTAGGTGCATGTCTACTGTGAGAGACATAATCTAAAAAAATAAATCCAGAAATCACAATATATAATTTAACTATTTATTTGTATGATACAGCTGCAAATAAGTATTTGAACACCTGTCTATCAGCTAGAATTCTGACCCTCAAAGACCTGTTAGTCTGCCTTTAAAATGTCCACCTCCACTCCATTTATTATCCTAAATTAGATGCACCTTTTTGAGGTCGTTAGCTGCATAAAGACACCTGTCCACCCCATACAATCAGTAAGAATCCAACTACTAACATGGCCAAGACCAAAGAGCTGTCCAAAGACACTAGAGACAAAATTGTACACCTCCACAAGGCTGGAAACGGCTACGGGGAAATTGCCAAGCAGCTTTGTGAAAAAAGGTCCACTGTTGGAGCAATCATTAGAAAATGGAAGAAGCTAAACATGACTGTCAATCTCCCTCGGACTGGGGCTCCATGCAAGATCTCACCTCGTGGGGTCTCAATGATCCTAAGAAAGGTGAGAAATCAGCCCAGAACTACACGGGAGGAGCTGGTCAATGACCTGAAAAGAGCTGGGACCACCGTTTCCAAGGTTACTGTTGGTAATACACTAAGACGTCATGGTTTGAAATCATGCATGACACGGAAGGTTCCCCTGCTTAAACCAGCACATGTCAAGGCCCGTCTTAAGTTTGCCAATGACCATTTGGATGATCCAGAGGAGTCATGGGAGAAAGTCATGTGGTCAGATGAGACCAAAATAGAACTTTTTGGTCATAATTCCACTAAATGTGTTTGGAGGAAGAAGAATGATGAGTAGCATCATGCTTTGGGGGTGTTTTTCTGCACAAGGGACAGGGCGACTGCACTGTATTAAGGAGAGGATGACCGGGGCCATGTATTGCGAGATTTTGGGGAACAACCTCCTTCCCTCAGTTAGAGCATTGAAGATGGGTCGAGGCTGGGTCTTCCAACATGACAATGACCCGAAGCACACAGCCAGGATAACCAAGGAGTGGCTCTGTAAGAAGCATATCAAGGTTCTGGCGTGGCCTAGCCAGTCTCCAGACCTAAACCCAATAGAGAATCTTTGGAGGGAGCTCAAACTCTGTGTTTCTCAGCGACAGCCCAGAAACCTGACTGATCTAGAGAAGCTCTGTGTGGAGGAGTGGGCCAAAATCCCTCCTGCAGTGTGTGCAAACCTGGTGAAAAACTACAGGAAACGTTTGACCTCTGTAATTGCAAACAAAGGCTACTGAACCAAATATTAACATTGATTTCCTCAGGTGTTCAAATACATATTTGCAGCTGTATCATACAAATAAATAGTCAAAAAATCATACATTGTGATTTCTGGATTTTTTTTTTTTTAGATTATGTCTCTCACAGTGGACAATTTCAGACCCCTCCATGATTTCTAAGTGGGAGGACTTGCAAAATAGCAGGGTGTTCAAATACTTATTTTCCTCACTGTAATGCATCGCACATCCTATTGTGTTTGATTAAAATACAGTATAAACTAGAAAAATATAAATCCAGTACACTACTCAAGTTTGCATCATCACAAAATATTTTTTTGACGATTTCAGTCAATGGATTTCAATTGATCAAGTAAAATATTTTGTGTAATGATGCAAACTTGAGTAGTGTGCAGGATTTATATTTTATATTTATAAAGGTTTCTAATACAAAACTGAAACATCATCAACATCATACAGTAGATAAGGTGTTTTCAAGTCACTGTATTTGTGAATTGCATTTTTAAGTATTTCTGAATAATTGAATAGATAGGACAAAAAATGTGTTCCATAACTGACCCATCTAAGCTGGTTTGCTGTTCTTAGCTGGTCTTTCTGTTTCTGTCAAACACAAAAGATGTTTAGTGCAATGTTCAGGCTGTTCATAAAGTGGTCCATACAACTTGTACACTATATTCCGAGTCTTCTGAAGCTGTATGTCTTTCTTGTAGTGTAAGATTGTATCTTGTCTTGTAATATTGCCCAGTAAATCTTGCTTGACATGGTCACCATCCACTAATTTAAAAAAAATTAGGAAGAAACAGAATGAGCAAAATGAGCTAACCACACACGCACCAACACACAATACATATTTGCACTCGGATTTACTAGAATCTCTGAGTGACAAAATCTCAATCGATTGCACTTCCATCAAGATGGCAAACAGTTGCACAAGGGTACAGGTGAGGGTCACAATAGCGTTAGTAGAGCCAACACAACGCTGCTGACCAGAGTCAACACACTGTTTTCTCTCTGTGTGTTTAATGTTTGCCTTTAGGTGACAAGGCCCATTGGTCCAGTACGAAAGGACAGTGTTTCTGTGACAGGTCAGCCAACTGTCAGAGCGATGGACTCTCTGTATAGCCTACATTTCTCGTGACTTGAGTGAAAAAAAACGAACGCTGGCAGCAGGCAGGCCATCATTCCAGCAATACGTCAGCACGCTCGTAAAGCAGCCCGCGGTGTCGACTCTGATGCATGTTATTCTCCATGCTGATGCAAAATGAAAAATGAATGAAGACATAACTGTCAGAGAGATAACGGCAAATTACAAGGAACGGCAAAGAGAACGTAATAGCCTACATTGTGCGCTTTCTCTCATAATCCAAAATATGTTTATGGACTGTCATTTTTCAGTGTTAGTGAATATTAAAACCTGCAGCAAACGTATAAAGAACATTCCCTGACAGTGCGGCGAAATGGGTGAGTTATGAGTTATGGTGATGTCTGATCAGCACTGGTTGTTTATTTTCCTTTTAGATGGCATGAACTGCAGGAGTTTGTGTTCACCCAAAGTTCTGTTTTTCTCTTCTTCATCAGATAGCCGTAAATGGTGGCGCTAACTGGCTTACGTTCATTTTAGCAGATTTGATGCTGCACTTCATTGACCTTCATGGTTATTAATGAGGTAAACATACACGTTGCCTCTGATTGGCTCTCTGGTTCACAGAGGAAAGTGCTGGTCCATGAGATGCTGACGTGAAGAGAGTATTGAGGGGGAAACACATAGGCGGAGGCTCTGGTGACCCATAAGGGTGAAATGTGTTAATGAGGCTTTGCTTGTGTGATGTGAAGGTAGAGCTAATGTGAAACGACCCTACAGACATCCAGCTGTCCTTCAGTCCATGTGTCCAACCATGCAGAGTAGCTCTTTGAAAGGTCAGGATTATAAAGGCAGAACACCGTTTAACTTTCTCTATGGATCACAGACATCAGCCCGGTGAGATCTGAGAGACAATACAAAAATTTACATAATTGATTTGGAACAGGTGAATACAGGACCAACTTACTGAAAAACACACGAATGAATGTCAACAACTACTGTTCAAAAGTTTGGGGTCAGGAAGAAATGAATAGGTTTATTCAGCAAATGTGACAGTAAAGACATTTAAATGTTACAAAAGATTTTTATTTCAAATAAATGTTGTTCTTTTTTCATTCATCAAAGAACCCTGAAAAAAACTATCACTGTTTCCACAAAAAAAATATTATGCAGTGCAGCTGTTCTCCACATTGATGATAAGAAGAAATATTTCCTGAGCAAATCAGCATATTATAATGATTTCTGAAGGATCATGTGACACTGAAGACTGCTGAAATTATTATTATTTTTCATCACAGGAATAAATATCATTAAAATGGAAAACAGTTGTTTTAAATAATACAATTTTACAATATCACTGTTTTTACTGTGTTTGATCAAATAAATTTACCCTTGGTGAACATGAGAGACTTCTTTTAAAAAAGAACTTTTAAAAGGTTATTTTTTCAAACATTATCAATGATTTAAAATGAAATATGTAAATATATTTATTCATAACAAGAATTTATAAATATTACATGAATCGGGTTTAAGATCTTTTGTGAAAAAAAAGAAGAAAAAAAAAGAATATGAACCTTTTGTCATCATGATAACATGACAGTTATATCATCCTAACATTAACACAAAGACATTTAATAAATAAATAAAAATGCTCATCATATAAGAGGTGTTTTCAAGTCATTCTGAATTGCGTTTTAATGTATTTCTCAATCATTTTAAAGATAGGACAAACATATTAATCGCACCATTGACCCAGCTGGTTTGCTTGCACTGGTCTCCAAGGCAGGCTGGTCTGGTTTTCTGGTTTTAAATGGGTTTTTAAGGCAGCGAGATAAGACTGGTAAACCACCTAAGATCAGTAAACCTTAGCTTATGGGTTAATTTTACATTTTTTTTTATTTTTACAGGGCAGGCTAACATTTCCAATCTGAGTTGGAAAGACCTATAAGAGTTTTTCATTTCAGGCAGATACGAAAGGATATGAAAAGTCATTTGAGACACAATTTAAAGACCACTGCATGCTGTTGCTTTATATGTGCCTTTTCAAATGGTAATAAAATGCCTGGGTTTCTATTCACAATGATATGTAAATACTCCCTCCTGAAATGGCATTCACATGGAAAAGTAACATCATCGGTTTAGATAAGAGTCACTTACTGATGAATATCAAAGGTTTACTACCTTTGTTCATCAGCTGAGGAGGTGGCAGCGGTTTCAGTTATTGCCAGGGATTGTGACAGAACTAGATCAGTACAAAAGGTGAATTCCCCATGACCAGGTACAGAAAGACAGATAGACAGACAGATTCATCAAAAGGAGGGATCTAAGGTTGTGCCATTCACAGACAGCAACAGTATGAAGAAACGCAGACTTGGTATTTTTTCGTCTTCTCAAAACTTTTCATGTGCATGATGCAATTCTTTCACTTTGTGATGATGTAACAATTGTATTTAGCCAAATTAACAGAAAGAAGGATGAGTCAGAGACTCAAAAACAGGCTTTATGCCTGCTGTTAGTGGATGCTGTTTGAAAATAAATCAACAGACATTTCAGCAGTCAATTCATCATAAGGTTTAAATTTCTCTCCACTGAAAGCAAACTGAATTTCAGCAGGCTTTTTGGCAGAGCTGCAGCCTTTTGAATATGTGGCTCAGAAAACTAATATTCTGAGCTCAAGGATGCAGCCTCTGAAAAAATGTTTGACCAGGACATTTTTCACAAAGAGGAAAAGGGAGTCTGCTGATAGCGAGGAGATACTGAGTAAGGTCGACTTTGGAGCGAGACCTCTCCGGAAACACCAGTTATCGCAGCTGACACTTTACCAGATGAAGGTCGAACTCTGCCAGTCATCACACCTGCCATGAAACGATTCTGACTCAAGTGCCACAAATGAATAAGGCCTGTAAAAGTAGAATACACTGAGACGTTAATGTAGCTGCAACTTCCTTATCTGGGGACTGGGATTTTGTCATGTAGGATGTTTTCCTGGTTTTAGATAATGTTAGTCTGGTCAACAAAATAAAAAAATGTTTGTTGATCTTTTCAAAGATAGCAAAGAAAATGTGCATCATGACGATAATTAAATTTGACTATTTTAAATAACATTTTGCAAGGTATTTACAATGCACTATTTTTTTTTTTTTTTTTTAAGAATAATAATCTATAAAGAGCGCGATTGTTTGAAATAATCCACTCAGTGGGGCAGGGAATTGGTTCTATTAATTGGTTGTTGACTGGATGGAGGCATATCTGAAGGGGTGGGGTTTAAACAGACACAAGATAAAGTTATGACATTTTGAGTGAAGAATTAAGAGGTCCAAAACAAAAATTAAACACGCACAAATTGTTCACAATGAGATCAAAGTTAAAGGTTAAGTTGAACTAATTTATATGCTGTAAATTAATTTACAAAATGTCTGAATATTTGGAATAACTTGCCATTTAATGTTACTTAATGTTTCATTTGGAGTAAAATTGACTATAATTATAAATATGGCATGATGCAGTATTGAATATTTTAAGGATATTATCTTCAAAAGACCAAATCAATGATATTAAACCGCCCAGGTTCATTAGAAAAACGTACGTGGCAACATTTTTGCAAAGCGCAAAATATATTAGTTTGCGAATCATGCACTACGGTAAAAAGTGTTTCGAGGTCATAATGTAGTCATAATTGTGTATGAAAAAGATTAAAAGTGCTTGCTGTCTTACTGCCTCAAGTGTTCATTTCTGTTGGAAACTGCAGTGATATGTATGTATCGGTACGTATTTCGCGTTTTGCATAAATATTCCCACAGGTACGTTTTTCCAATGAGCCTGTTGATATTAAACTGTATACAAATTAGCACTGATCCTGAAACAACATTCCTGTCCAACAAACCCTATTAGTACAGGATTAGTTTTCGGCCGGTATTGAGAAGATCCAGGAGAAACAACAACATTAATCCGGTCCAACTCAGCAAAATCTCCCTTCAGCAAATGGAAGAGATGAAGGTGCAGAGAGCAGAAAGCTCCCGAGAGCAATGAGAGAAGATTTCAGGAGGAGACAGCAGTAACTTTGAACTGTGTACTTAGCATGCAAGGCCCACCTGCCTGGCCCTGGTGGGTAAGCGATCATTTTCTCACATTCTCTACTGGTTTGCTCCTCTGATCTACAAACCATACCTGAGGCTATGGAATCAGTCCTGCCTATAATCCACACAGGCCTTCACCAACTGAAAGGCCCTAAGAGACACAGTTAAGCCAAGCGTGAAGAAGAGCCCTACAGGGGGTGGAGAATGAGGAGGAGGAGAAGAAGAGAGGAAGAGGCCTCTACGGAAAGAAAGAGACATTGACTATCAGACAGGACAAGCCTGGTTAGGCACATCCTGCTTACCGTGGAAGAGAGAGGCATTCTGGGGCCAGGCAGGCTGGTGGAGCGGAAAGAGCCCGTCAGGGAGGCTATGAAAAACCAGATAGGAAGATAAAACGTATAAAGGGTTTGGCTGGTGAGGAAGAGATGTGAAAACAGGCCGGTGCAAGGGCTTATAGATGAGAGTGACTTATCATTCCAGCATTCTCTTGAGCCACGGACCACTTTCCTTGAAGAGTGTTTTGAAGACTCAACGCCACATTGCTAGATAACTCTGAGAAATAAACCAAAATTCAGCAAAAACACCCACTAGTCACTACAGTAAAGAATATGAACAAGACAAACAAAATACAACCTTCTCAGAGGCTTTGTGAAGAGCGCCGCAGGTAGATGATGATGCATTCATGGTCCTCTTGAGGAGAAGGGCAATTTCAATAACAGCACATGGCCTGCGAGCCGCAGAAAGCGGCCCTTGTCCCTGCAGGCCATTGGTTTAGGTCCAGACCGCAGCTGGGCCAGTAAGTGCCTCATTTAGGGAGACTGAGTCGGGGATACAGGCTTGACTGAGCCAGGGGAAGATTACCAGCCCTTGCCCCTGGATAAGTACCGACTGCTGGCCAATTTTGTTCCAAACACAGAGAAAATGGCAGCTGGGTCTGTTACATTTTACATTACTAGCTCAAGTTACTGCTGGCCAGAAAACATGGTCGGTTATAGAATGAAGCGCAACACTGAGCTATAAAATGCGCAATGGAGGCCACGGTTATAAACCGACAGCTATATTGCCGACTGTTACAGTATACGTGTTGTTTCTACTCTCTTTTATTCCTCTTGGCAGACGGCAGGTGTTTATCTATGTCGCGTCCTTGAGAATCACAATGAAAACACCTTTAGGAAAACGCACCCATCTGCTTTGAGGACGGATCCTCTGGGAAACTGTGGACTGGGCATTGGCATTTCACATGTATGAAAACAAACGCTAGCACATATTATCATATCAATACCTCCGCCACTCAAGCAAACTATAGGGGTCAAACCCTCTAAGGTGTCTTCCGGTCACCTCATTTTCAGGCAGAAAACACACGTGATTTTGATTCCCCAACGTTAGCAGTGGCTGACAGGTGCAGACGGCGACAAATGCACAACTGGGGAGCACAATGCTCAAGGTTTTTAATCAAAACCAAAGAGACCATTTGGGCAGTTATTATCAAGGGAAAGCAATAAACAGCCACAGATATCCTGCTCTAATCACGCTGCGAGATGTAACTGTGTTTTGGCATTCCCACCTGAGGCTGTGCTCATTTATTGCTTTATTTATTAAGAGAGAAAGAAACCATTTACCTTTTGAATTTAAAACACTTTAGTGCATTTTTCAGACAATGCCAATCCTTGGTATTAACTCCTTGTGACTAAGGAACCATGAACAATGTTTTCTCTGAATGCTATATGACCACCGTATTCCAGTTTGACCTTTAAATGTAAAATATAATCCCTAAAGGTGAGATAACGTAACAAACTGCCTTAAGCTCCTACAATCCAGTGGAGTAAAAGTCCCTGTGTACTCCTCAAAGGTGAGCAACTTGGAGCAAAGTTCAGTATGTCTTTTTTGTCCCATCAAACCATTAACCTCATACCTCACAAAATTCCCATTTAACTGTAGGTCAGGCTGACATTTTGATTAACACAAGTACAATTTTTAAAATGCCTGCAATATTTCCCACAAGACGGTTGAGGTTGCAAGGGACGGACATTATTTTTTGATATTAAAATTGATCTTTTCAAGATTGTGGACGCAGATTGCAGAGTTACACCGCAGCAAAAGTCAGACAGGCATAAATCACGAGGGAGGTTCCATGCGAGGAGAAGTCTGCAAATGAAGAGTAGAGAGTTTGACAGATGTTGTGACTTAAATGTTAAATGATGAAAAGGAAACTGAAGCAGAGACAAAACCCTGATTGTAAACCAGATCCTTCAAGTATTATTATACAACTTCTGACTGAACAGTTTAATATAATATAATATAATATATTTTGCAGTGACTCTTCAATCATGTGAAGAGTCACTGAAAAATATATTATATTACCTTTTAAGTGAGTCATTTAATCATTTATTCAACCGATTTGTTCAAAAACACTGATTCAAGCATAAACAAACTCTTCCTGTTTCTGCTATGCTTAAGGCAGAAATAGTAATTGCAGTATTCCAGCATGCTATTCTGAATTCAGCCCATCTTTATGAGTGAGTCATTGAAACATTTAGGCTATTCAACCAATTTGTTTAAAAACAATGATTCATTCAAGAACAAACTCCTAATATTTCAGCAATGATTATAATGCAGAAATAGTAAGAGCAGTATTCTAGTATGCTATTCTGAATTCAGTCCATCTTTATGAGTGAGTCTTTTGAATCATTGATTAAACCGATTCATTCAAAAACACAGATTCACTAAAGAACAAACTAACATTTACTGCTTTGTGATGCTTATAATGCAATAATAGTAAGAGCAGTATTCTAGAATGCTGTTCTGAATTCATCCCATCTTTTTGAGTGAGTCATTGAATCATTCATTTAACCGAATCGGTCAAAACTTTTGATTCATTCAAGAACGGACCAACAATACTGTGCATTGGTCTGGTTTGTAATGGTTCTGTTGTGGCTTTGTTTGGAACTTTTTTTAGTGTTGGAACAAGTAATATAATATAATATAATATAATATAATATAATATAATATAATATAATATAATATAATATAATATAATATAATATAATATAATATAATATAATATAATATAATGTTACTGATGCATGTTCAAGAATACCAACACTGTCAGAAAAATCTGTAGAAATTACAGTATTACTGGCAGCTACTTGCCAGTAACTTACTGTAGATTTAAATTGATGTTATTTACTGGCAACAATTTGTTCAAAATTAAATGAACATTAAACATTAACGAGTCTTTATCTTTACAGAATAAAACTAAAATAACAGCCTCATGCAAAGCATTCTGGGAACCAAAATCTGAAGGAAAAAAAAAAACAGAAAAAGGTTGATGAAGATTTCTGGTTCCCAGAATGCTTTGCATTAGATTGTTATTTTATAGTTTTATTCTGTAAAGACAAAGACTTGTTAATGTTTAATGTTCATTTAACTTTGAACAAACTGTTGCCAGTAAATAGCATAAATTTAAATCTACAGTAAGTTACTGGCAAACAGCTGCATAACTACAGCAATTTTTTTACAGTGAACATAAATCCTAATAAACTATTCTTCCTTCTAATGGGTCTCTCTCTTTCTCCCTCCCCCCTCGCCCATCCACTCTTCTGACCTACAGTGGCCCTAATAAATGCAAATTGGATCGCTGTATGATATGATCTGGATGACGATGTCATTTGAGGTCTAATCCGGTCACATATTTGTGTGCAAACACAGAGCAGTCTCTTCAGAAAAAACAAATATGGCTAAGCCACGTACAGCCACAGATGGAAGGAGTCTCAAAATATACACCAGCGAGCACAGGACATGACACCCCGGTGCACGTTAAATGAAGTGCATGAAATTAGTGGCCAAACAAGGGCATTAATGCCAGGAAAGGACATTTTTTTTCACAGCGACTTTTTAAAAAATCTTTAAAAATGAACTGATTCTTAATAGTGTTATTTGTTGCTGAAGGTACTTGAGAAGTGGTGGGGACACAAACAATTTCTCTTCTCTGTGAGAGGCAGAAGCAGATGGAACAGCTCTGGTTATCCAAACATACTCATTTTATGATTTGGTTATCTGCCAGTTTGATTATTTGTGTGAGGTCGCAGCCAGATTTTTTTTCTCAAATGCCATCACTCGCATACTGGCACCTGTGTCAAAGTGTAAAGAACAGTTCAAACTGCACATTTATTCCCTGCACCTGTCCTATGTGTACTCTGGGTCAACAGCCAGAAGATATTCATCTGTAATCAGGATCGGGAGAGAATGTAATTTCAGGGCAATAATGCTTCCATATGCTCCCTTGTGAACGCTTTCTCTAGTTTCATTAAATTTCGATGAAGTATCATTTCTCAGAGAATAAATTCACCCCCTGTCCTCCTGTAAGTGCAAGGCTATAAGCGTGATTGCGTTTTTTTCCCTGAGAGAAAGAAAGCCTGGGAATTCTGGATGCTGTTTACATTAGACATCATTGTCTCTGCATACTTCCCTATGGGAACTGTTTAATTAAAATCTCTCGCTCGCTCATTCATTTTCTATGGCCAGCAGTACGGGTACTGTAGTCTTGGAGTCTGATAATAGTTTTCTCTCTAAGAGCTGCTTTGAGATGCTGTGCATGTCTTCGGTTACACAGTGAGTGCTTATGATTAAATGTCTGACATGCAGAACAAGGAGAAAAGTGAATAAATAAATAATCCGATGATTCTGAGATGCGCTAACACAAGTCCGCTCTGTCTCTTGTCCTGCCGTTCAAACAGAGGTCCTAAATTAAGATTTATTAAAGTGCCAAAGTGTAGCACAACAGAACAGAGGCAGGTTGTTTGAAGACACAGATGAGGAAATGAGAATTGTGGGAACTTCGAGTTTGCTCATTTGTCTTTGTGTGAATTTACTTATTTTTTGTTTTGTTGTTGATGGAATGCTATTATTTGACTTGCTTCAATCACATTGTTAGGATTCATATAACACCTACTAACATACAGTAGTATATGGTTGCATCTCACCACACCGGTCAACCGCATAGCCAGGTCATATTCCACAGAAAAATCTGAAATTATATTTTGCTTAAAGAAAATTAGACTATTTTTAGCAACATTTTTAGCATCGTGATTATTATTCTCATTAATGTACTGCAAATAAGTTATATACTTTTTACATTTTTTTCTTTGTTTTTAAGTTTGATTTATTTTATTTTTTTACTGCCATAAATTTAAATTGAAAAATATTGTATTATTTTTCCCTGTAATATATAAAAAAATAAGGTAACACCTTATTCTAGTGTCCTTGTTACAAGTTACATGTATTTACTATAGTAATAACAGTAAATTATGCATAATTACATGCAACTAACCCTAAACCAAACCCTAATCCTTACCTTATAGTAAGTACTGTTAAGTGTTGATTATTATTACTCAATACTTTATTGCACTTCCATATTGCACTTCCTTGTAAAGGTGCAGTCACGTTTACTGTCGTTCTGCAAATTTTCCCAAGTGAAATCCAGCCATTTTCAATAGGAATCCACATGATTTGGAATTGTGCACGAGGCCAAAAATTTCTCCACATAGATTTTGCATCAGGGTCAGTTGCTCTTCCAAATTTGTACATTTCTTGCCTAATGTGACTCCAGCTTAATTCTATAAACACACTAACTCTAAATGCATAATCTGATCTTAAGTCAACTCTCTTTATCATAAAATACTGACCTGATCCATACGCAAAACCAACAAACTGATTTAACTTCAGCCTGAATGTAAATTCCCTCTATTTGTGGCATCTCTGAACATCTTTCTCTGAAAGACTGAAAATAACCACTATAAGTGGTGAGGATGCAATGTCCCTCTGGACCAGAGACAAAATCAATAACATCTGAAATAGAAATCAATCTCAGGAAAGTGTGTCAGTGACATACTGCCACCACACAGCCCAGCGTGAGACAGCTCACCTATTCTCCCATTCCTCAGGCCTCACTGTACTGTTTCCACTAACTTCAGTTAATACAGCTGCGGTTCTGTAAACAGATGGCGAGGTCCATATAGTCGTCATAAACAGAAGGATGCCTTTCACACGGTAGAGAGATTTTACATAGTTTGAATAAATGCATCTTCCGTGTCAGAACTTTGATGAATGACAGCTAGACGATGGCGGTAATTACACGATCTCTCACTTGCACGGTCGATTTCCATTTTCCTCCTATACGCATAAAATCATGTAAATGATATTCACCTATAATCTTCTATGTAAATCAAGAAAACTAAACCTCAAAATCAAAGCATCTGTCAGCCCCATTATCATTATACATATTCATACATTTTAAACTAAGCAAGCAAGAAAAAACTCCAGCCATGAGGATATAACAGGAAGAATGATAACTCTTCAAACATAATGGAACACTGACCCTTTCTGCGTAGCATCATTTTCTTAAAATTGTTTTTTGATTTAGAAAATTGAATTGGAACATCAAGAGTCAATCATCTTTGTGTTTGACATGTTCATTTAACATGATGTGCTGATCTGCCAATCATTTTATGCAACTGCAGGAACATCAGCGCAATAACTGCTTTATTGTGGTATTTTTCAGAAAGTATGTCTCCCTAGGGGTTGTTTCACAGTTTTGTGGGGTGATGAATGTTTGATATGAATATCTTATATTTCATATGAGTATGTGAAATCACATTAGAGGTGAACAGCTGTTGTGTGAAGGGTGCCAGTAGGGCTCTTCAGTAATGACTCCATGCACTCAGGTGGCAAGAAAACACTTCGACCTGGAATGTTTCTCAGTACGCTGCTCCTTTAAGACATCATTAAATTATTGTGTTTCAAAATTAGGCCAGGAATAAGTAGACTGTAGATGGATGTTACTTTTTTTTTGCCTGTGCAATATGTTCAGGTACTAACTTTGTTGAGTGCTCATGGGTCATGCAGCCTCTCTTTTGTGCTCAGAACAAAAAATCTTAAAGCAACAGTTAATTAAAAAAGTGTATATATTAGGGCTGGGGGAATTAACGCGTTAATCTTTGCGATTAATTTGAGATGTTTAACGCATAAATAAAAATAAAAATAACGAAATTGACGCAGCACCTTTTTTTCCCTTTTTTTTTGCCTCGCCTCGTTTTAATGACTTCCTGTTGCGGCTGCTATTGAAAAGGCAGAAAATATGCCGTTCGGCGATCAGGTTTCATTCTCGCGCAGCTTGTTTAGTAACTTCAGGAGCGGGTCTTTTCCGCTCCATGTGTGCGCTGCGCTCTCCGTTCCGTGTGTGTGTGTGTGTGTGTCGGCGCGCTGCGCTCTCTGCTTAATGTTCCCCTCCGTGTTTGCGCTGCGCATTCTGCTCTGTAGTTAACGGCCCAAACGCTCCAATCATGTACCGATCACGCACTGGAAAAGCAAAGTCCGCTCAAATAACGTGAAATTTCTCAGTAGTAGACTTCTGTTTGCTGAGCTGGTATAGCCATGCTGGGCAACAATGGTCAAATTACCTGCTCTGATCACATGCTCTGGTAATAATAGCTTTGTATTACTATATTTTATTTTGATAATTACTCAAATTATTGATATATTTATGTTTATATTTATTTTAATATAGGGCTATTTTCTGTCCAATTTGTTTGCACATTTTTCTTTTTTTCTCCTTTTTTTGTGTGTTGTTTAATTTAATTAGTGATTCTATGTTTAAATATTGATGATTACAAGTTAGGGGGAAATGCGATTAATTGCAATTAATCACAGCAAATTGTGCGATTAATTAGTAAACAATTTTAATCGATTCCCAGCCCTAGTATATATATATATATATATATATATATACACACTCACCTAAAGGATTATTAGGAACACCATACTGTGTTTGACCCCCTTTCGCCTTCAGAACTGCCTTAATTCTACGTGGCATTGATTCAACAAGGTGCTGAAAGCATTCTTTAGAAATGTTGGCCCATATTGATAGGATAGCATCTTGCAGTTGATGGAGATTTGTGGGATGCACATCCAGGGCACGAAGCTCCCGTTCCACCACATCCCAAAGATGCTCTATTGGGTTGAGATCTGGTGACTGTGGGGGCCATTTTAGTACAGTGAACTCATTGTCATGTTCAAGAAACCAATTTGAAATGATTCGAGCTTTGTGACATGGTGCATTATCCTGCTGGAAGTAGCCATCAGAGGATGGGTACATGGTGGTCATAAAGGGATGGACATGGTCAAAAACAATGCTCAGGTAGGCCGTGGCATTTAAACGATGCCCAGTTGGCACTAAGGGGCCTAAAGTGTGCCAAGAAAACATCCCCCACACCATTACACCACCACCACCAGCCTGCACAGTGGTAACAAGGCATGATGGATCCATGTTCTTATTCTGTTTACGCCAAATTCTGACTCTACCATCTGAATGCCTCAACAGAAATCGAGACTCATCAGACCAGGCAACATTTTTCCAGTCTTCAACTGTCCAATTTTGGTGAGCTCGTGCAAATTGTAGCCTCTTTTTCCTATTTGTAGTGGAGATGAGTGGTACCCGGTGGGGTCTTCTGCTGTTGTAGCTCATCCGCATCAAGGTTGTGCGTGTTGTGGCTTCACAAATGCTTTGCTGCATACCTCGGTTGTAACGAGTGGTTATTTCAGTCAAAGTTGCTCTTCTATCAGCTTGAATCAGTCGGCCCATTCTCCTCTGACCTCTAGCATCAACAAGGCATTTTCGCCCACAGGACTGCCGCATACTGGATGTTTTTCCCTTTTCACACCATTCTTTGTAAACCCTAGAAATGGTTGTGCGTGAAAATCCCAGTAAATGAGCAGACTGTGAAATACTCAGACCGGCGCGTCTGGCACCAACAACCATGCCACGCTCAAAATTGCTTAAATCACCTTTCTTTCCCATTCTGACATTCAGTTTGGAGTTCAGGAGATTGTCTTGACCAGGACCACACCCCTAAATGCATTGAAGCAACTGCCATGTGATTGGTTGATTAGATAATTGCATTAATGAGAAATTGAACAGGTGTTCCTAATAATCCTTTAGGTGAGTGTATATATACATTGTGTATATATACAGTATATATATATATATATATATATATATGGCACCAATATCCCATCTCATAATACCGGAAACATTGTGACCATATTTTTAACAGTAAATTTCTGGCAACCACATCTGCCTTTTTTTAATTTAACTGGATATTTTTCGGCCAATTTAAAAGCTTGACAGCCTATGGGGTCACAAAACTGTCATTTTGACAAGAGCAGCATAATGATTCTTCAGAAAATAACAGCATAAGCTCTGAAACAGCATGAGGGTGAATAAATAACAACCTAATTTTTATTTTTGAGTGCACTAATCCTTTAAATTCATTTTTTTACTGCGTGCTACATGCTAAATGAAGGTCTCCAAAGCAACAAGGTCTCCAAAGCAACCGTAATAAACTCTAATCTTTTGCCAATTAAATAAACTTTACTCTCATCATTTCTGCCATCCCACTTCACTGAAGATTTGATTTCATATTTCACAGTCATGAAATAAAAAAATATTTAAAAAAACTCAATCTTATCAAGGATTGGGGCATAACGTGTTTAAAAATACTCTGGAAATGGCAGATCCTTAGCTTTGATTCTTTGGCTTCTTTGGCTCTAAAACTCTTTGCAAGTATGAATACATATTCACATAAATGTCCTCAAATTAATATTAATATAAATGTTCCACTGAATTTGTACATCTACAAAGATAAGGGGATAGAAATAGATATCAGTGAGTGCACACACATATTCTCTTTCCCTAAGCTCTCTGAGGGTCCATGGTGACTCACCTAATTAAAAGCTACAGTATCTAAATTATAGTGTGCCACTGGAGAGAAAGAATCAAATTTCTTCCTTTCTGTAGATTGCACACTTGCGCAATTATCCCCTGCTTCTACTGTACATATAACTAAAAGGCATCCGGCCCTCTAAACCCCGAAAAATAGAAACGGAGAATACACTGCAGAGGTGAGAACAAGTTGGCTCATTACGAGGCGGCTTCAGTCAATGCTAAATCAGAGGCTGTGGAGTGAGGAGGGGCTTTTTAAACATGAGCCTCGCTGATTTTGCGGTTTGGTTTCTTTGAATGGCATCTCTGAAGGATAGACTGCGCAATGAGCCAATGCATTCTCTCTTGGATGACATTTCAGTAAAGGCAATGAGAGGAGGACAGGATTCCAGCCATGGGCTGCATTTCCCAAAAGCATCAGAAGCCAAAGGTTGTATAGTTTCAACTTAGGCTTATGTTGCTTTTGGGAAACGCATCCCTGGATAGGTCACCCCAAAAAATGTAATTCTAATTACAAAAATAAAAAAAAGTCTAAGGAAAAAATAAAAATGAGATCTGACCCTATAAGCTTTAGAATGCAACTACATCTGTCAGTCAGCTTCATTTTCTAGAATAAACTTAAAAATGAAAACAAATGCAGCACACTATCAGTACTTGCACACATACGAACAAATTGCTTTATTCACAACTTTTCGGTCCCATGACCTTCATCAGGCACACACAAGACTATATACTAACAACATTGATAATAATAATAAATGTCTCTCTCGCACCAATTCCACATAGAATGGTTTCTGAAGGATCATGTGACTGAAGACGAGTAATGATGCTGAATTCTGTTCTCTCATCACAGGAATAAATGACAGTTTACAATATTTTAAAGTAAAATAGATTAGAACCGTTATTTTACATTGTAATATATTTTTTTAATATTACAGTTTTGATGTATTTTAATCAAATTAATGCAGCCTTGGAGAACATAAGAGACTTCAAAAACATATCAAAAACATAAAATATATATATATATGGTACTTGGAATGTATCTCATTAATTGTATGGACTACATTCATGGTCCTTTTTGGAGTTTGATAATCGGTCCCCATCTTCTTTTGTTTTACAGACAAGGACACATTCTGCTAAATAAATATTTTTTTCATTCTACGTCAGAAGAAAAAATCAAACAAGGTAAAAGAAACATGAGGGTGAGAAGACGACAACAGAATTTCCATTTCTGTGTGAACTACTTAAAGCTATAGAGGATAAGAATAAATAAAACACCTACAGTACTGCTGTGATCCAAAGACACGGAGAAAGATCTACGGATATCCTCAGAATCATCGCAGGTTCCATAATATTGTATCCAAATAAACCTAATCAGATTGACTGTCATGACATTAAAAGAGAAACTGGAAACTACACCCCCCTGTGGCTGCTACAGTCAATTTAGTCGCTGCAATCTAGATTTAAAGTTACAGAACCTAAATAGACTATTACAACATCTAATGTCATTCTGTGCACTGGTGTTTTTCTCAGTCATACTATAATCACAAAAGTAACATTGTGCATGGAAACGGCACTTTCCATAAGTATATCAATCATTCCACTGAATTCTACAGTTAATGCAGGGTATATTTAAAATAACCATGGTTTTGATCATGCATTTCTGTGCTGTCCACGTCTCTTCTATGTGTGTTGCTGGCTGTGAAACCACACTGTGTGTGTGTGTGTGTGTGTGTGTGTGTGTGCCTTTCTAACTCTGTCAGTTGTTGCCAAGTAACGATTAAAGTCGCTTTCTCTTATATGGTGTCTCACTGCATCTGTGTTGGGTCTCTATGTTGTCTTTCTGCGCCTTACTGTTTCTCTCTCCTGGCCGTCACTTTAAAGCAGAGATTGGATTTTTATTTGGAGTGGTTAGGCCTCCCTCAATCCCTTTAATATGGACAAATGGGTCTCATTATCCTCTCTGTGGCCAATCCTGCAGACATATAACCTAAGAAAAAAGAATCAAGACTCTTTGCCTTCCCTCTCCTTCTCTCTTGTCTCTTCCTACCCCTTTTCATTCTCTCTATTCGCTTTTTTTTTTTTTACACTTTTCCGTCGTATTCGCTCGGGAACAGAGCGGAGAGAATATGGAGATACACACTTCAATTTAGTTGGCATGAATAAACAATGGGGTTTCCATGTGCAGGATAAATTTCCCCTGGCGACACTCACACACACACACCCTGGCCCAGAAACACAGGCTCACACACACCTGCAAAGAAATACACTTTCACAGATCAGGTTATAAACACACCGGCACACACGCTGGGTAATATATTGAGTCTCAAACGTATGAGAGGATAGTCCTACACACTCTCACCCCCGTAATTCACTTTACTGTAGCCCTAACTGTCGCTATCTCACGCACAAACATACTTTCATTTAAACAAATTACATGCTCGGATGAGTTCAGAATCACTATTGCAGTTTATTACCTCCACAAAAAAGGTTGTAATGTGAGCTTATGATTGCGGCATTTGTAAATAAGAAGGTCAAATGAGCCTCCGAGAGAGACGAGGAACAGAACTTGCTCCACGTATCTACGTCAGTCATTTCAATTTAGTCACTTGCATAATGAGAATTTTATCTTGGCACAAGCTCAGGGACTTGACTGAATGAGAGCAGAGTGTAATTAATGAGAGCACAGATACCCGTGTGTGCATCACACACACATATATTTCACGAGGTCTTGAGGGACCGTGGCTACATGTACCATGTGGCTCCATGAACATGTAGATATCAGTCAGAACGCTGTTAGAATGAGTATGATAAACCGTATTCTTAAAAGTTCGACATGCGCAAATGCAAGAGAGAACTTCAGAAGGAAATGACTCTTTGAAGCCGTAACAATGGCAAGATTCCTGACTTGTGATATAGCATCGCTTAAATAGGTCTCAGAAGCATAAAAGGGCCAATTGTTGTAAAGTGGAGGCTCGGATGCTGTGAGAGTCTTAATGGAATTTCATAATGGTGGCGCTGTGAAGTGGGTCCTCCAGAAATTATAATAATGTCGTTTTAGCGTAATAAATGAGTTTGTGTTTATCTAATGCATTGAACTCCCAGCCGTAAGCCCATCTGCTGCGAGGTCTGACTTTTCAGGCTTATTTGCATGTGTTTCTCATAGCGAATTGGAACACGAAAGCCTCGACCAGTGCGACTGTAGGAGCATCTCGTATGCTTTTGTTTGGGGTCTTTAATGGCGTGGTGGGCCTGCAGGGACTCTCTTAATCGGCAACACAGCTGCAATTTATGATTAATGAAGCAGTACACGTCGTAACCGAGTCTGTCTATTACAGGCAGCATCAAAGCCTCAAAATAGATGTTATTGGGTGGCTTGCGAACATTTTCTGTTTTATGTTCTTGTAAAGAAATTGTTACAGGTCTCTACAAGTTTATCATCAGTAAGAGTATAACAGAGAAAAGATAGCTGCAGATATCATAAATAGTTTTACCAGTGTCACCCAAAAGTATTACAAAGCATGAAAAATCATATGCACCAGTGGTTTTAAAATGTTTTGATGCCAAGGACCCTCAAATATGATGATGCGGTTGTATATGTTAGTGTATGCACATTGCACAGCCATTAATACAGTACTTAAAAATATTATGCATGATATCATAAAAACCAGTTGTTCCTTGATATCTTAAAAATGATAATTTATCTCATCTCACCCATCTTTAAAAAGAAGAATCAAACCATAATAATACCAAATTTGATGCATGTGTTTAAAAAAATATATATTAATATTCAATTTATAAAATATTCAATCAAATACAGAGCCTCGCACATGACATGCAGAGAAAAAGAAAACAAAGATATGGTGGCCCTAAATTAATAAGTTTTTTCCCCACCACTCTAATAATAAATGTCCATGAATAAGTTGTGGAAACAAATTCTTAATTTGTTGAAATTATATCTATTTTTTATTCTGCATGTCATATGCAGGGCTCTGTCATTAATATTTTTATTAGAAAGTTAACTTATTTTTTTTTTTATATATATATATAATGTGTATATAAAATATATATATATATATATATATGTGTGTGTGTGTGTGTAGGAAGTCTTTAATACATTCTGTTTATGGCTTCAAATATTCATTTTCTCTCTCTAAGGGAGTCTCTAAAGGGAAAAGTACACTGCTAGTAACTCTTTCCCCACCATTAATGGAATTTTCCATCATTTATGATACAGCGCTTCTCCGCCATTTACGGAAATGTCTAACAATTCATGTTATACGATTGGGAGCGCTATTATGCATCTTCTGAAAGAGTACAGAATGTCCAGATCAAAACACAGGCAAAAAGAAGCAGAAACAAGCGTTAAAAGCATTGCTTATGCACATGTAAAATAACTCTATGATCAAACATTAAACAGCATAAATCAAAACTGCCTAACGTTACTGAATGAAATGTTGAGCCTACGAAGAGGTATAGCACTGTGCAAGCTTTGGGAGTGTTGATGGAAGCGATCTACTCCATCTGTGTTTTGATCATCGTTCTGAATCTGATCCAGACATAGTCTTGTGATTTTTCTAAGCTTTTTGTTTAAAATGTTGCTTTTTTTAATGAAACTACCCACATTCAAGTAAAAAAGGAAAGCATGAAGCTAGATTTTTTTCTTTCTTTTTTTGTTCTTTATATTGCATGTTTAGTTATTCATTCAACAAAATATTCTGGGGGCCATTCAAATTTTGTCAAAACAATAAAACGTGGGCGGTGGCTGCTGGCTGGCAGAGTTAAGGAATTGAAAATGGAATCAGTTCTCATTTCGGTAAATATACCTTCAACCTGAGAACAGAAGCAGGGCCCACTGTTCACCAGAAGCCAATCAGAGCCCCAGGACACCGTACCAGCAGCCAATCAGTGCCCTGGCACAGCACGTATCCTAAAAGAGCACTGCCAGTGGGATATCACACTGCAACAAAAGCTAAGCCATATCTCTCCGCTCTGTACAAAGACCGACCCATGGAAACACCGCAAAAACATTATTTAAGGCTCACTGGGGAGTGACTGGCTTTTTCCCTGCATGAGCTGTCCATCTTTTTTCACATCCTCTGTCTCAGTACTGTGAGCGGATCAATTGTCAGGTAAATGTTGGTTTGCAGTACACCAATGTGGGATTGCTCTAGTTCCATGCTTTGTGCTAATTAGATCCATTTAGAGAGGAGAGGAAGAAGAAAAGTGTTTATTGTTTTCTTCCTCTCCTGAGGGTTTGTTCAGTTAATACAAGAGTTTACGGCTCAATAAAGAACACAACCACAGAGAAACAAGGCCCTAAACCTGCTCTGAGGAAAGAAGTGTGTTTTACGGCATCAAAGGTCACAAAGTCAGCCTTCGGGAGTCAACTTACTGTACAGCTTCACAGGAAGTTTGAGAACTTTTCCTTCACTGTTAGGTTGAATTGCTACCTTTCAGATTTCACATAGACCATCAAATCATTAATTCATATCTGAACGCTCCTAATGCAGTTCATATACATGCATATTTATAATATGAGCTTCTCATCAGTGTATATATATAAAAAAGGGTCAAACTTTGAAATTGGATCAAAATAAAACCATGGAAATGTCTTTATATATTTAAAAGTGAAGTGTACAGTTCAGTGGTCTCAAGCTTCCAGCCTGCACTAATACTAGTTTGCCGTGTGTGTGTGTGTGCGATTCAGGTATTCCATACGTTGTAAAACATGACATTTTTTACGTTGTGGTGACAAAATTTCAGTCCCCATGAGGAAAACAGCTTATAAAAAATACTAAATTATGTTTGTTTGTTTATAAGGAATGTTTTCTGTAATGGTTAGGGGAAAGAATATAAAGTTTGTACAGTATAAAAATCATTATGTCTATGGAGACTCCTCATAAAACCCAAAAACCCAACGTGTCTCTGAGTATAACAGTCATAGTGTTTACACTTTTTGTGGAAAATCATGTCTTGTATATAGGTCTGTCTGCAAATTGGGATAAAAAAATAAATATTTAACATAAAAAATACCTTTAAAAATATGCAGAAATCATTATTAGCAAAGCTAATAAATAAAATAAATACAAAACAAAGTCCTATGCAGACAGAATGTGTCCCACAATGTTTACCTGCTGAGTTCTCTCAGTGAGTGTACCTAGCCTATGTTTTGCACACATGCCAGTGTGTGACTGGATCAAACTGAGTGTGTCTGTAAGCATAAATAAGGGTGTTTGGGTTTGCAAAGTACAAGGTGACTCACAGAACCCCTTCCTTACAGGTAATCACTTTATCTTTTACATCTCAGCCGGTAAGATTTCTATGCGTTTGAAGCAAAAGATCACACAAAAATAGATATTTTGTCATTACTTTATGTACTCGCCCTTATTTTGTTCCAAACCTGTATGTAGTTATTTTTGTACATGGAACGAAAAATTTGAGTTTTTTTCTCAACATAGTCAGGATCAAAGTCCCTTTAAGACAAGTCATTTCACTCGGCGGCCATCTTTGAAGCGCCTCTCGGGCATGCAAGTGCAGTTCCAATCTTTTTGAATGGAGAAACTAGCCTGGAAATCCAGACCTAAATCTAAAAGATTAATGGTCTGGCGTCGACTAATGAAAATCGGCCAGCTCGAGGGGCGGCACCAAGCATGCATTTGAAAATCTCACTGCACGCAATTGGATAACACTACGACCAATCACAACAAGTTATCGCTTAGCTACCAGCGGAGCTAACTGGTAGATTAGACTCTTACCGTATCCGGTCGGCAAAACAGCAAAAACGCCCTTCTTGCAAAGGAACGATTCGAGCACCGTCTTCTGTTCCTCTTTTAGAGAAAAGGTCTAAATCTTTCATTGTAGCGGCCAAAGCCGTTTCAAACAAATGGTGTTCATCCATAGCCATCTTGCAATGTTTACTAATGACCTCGACATTGCAGCGCTGTCGTCATCTCGCCTCTGGCCCGCCTATATCAGATAACCCGATGTGATTGGTGCAGCTCAGATAGAGGGGCATATTTAATGAGCATCATTACTCGACACCAGAGTAACTCGCTGAGCAAATTCAACTTGTGCTCTGGCGAGAACTCTGGATTACCAGGGTATGGAGAAACATCAAATTCTCCAAAACTGTTCGCCAAGCTTACGATTAAATTTCATATTTGAAATCCCCAATGAAATCTGACAACAACTGTCTCATAAATGTTGTTTCTAAACGCTCAAATCATGACAGAAAATGACATTTTTCAGGCTGGATCAAGCTAATGCACATGCGCAGTGGAAGAGCGGGTCTGACTGTTTCTATTGGAACCTGAGCTTCTAACGGCAGCTGCAGTGACACGATGACTTTACCAATCGCCGATTGGCTCTTATTTAGAAGACGGGACTTATTTCGCCATGTTGATTGGTGCACTTTTCCCCATTCAAAACTATACGAGTGTAATTCTCAATTCACAACACCTTGTGTAATTCTATAGTTATTCCCCACATCTCCATAAAAGTCCATATGACTGTTGCGCTATATTCCAGTTCTAAAGTCATAGCTTTCCTCTTTTGTGTTACACACAAAAATAACCACATGGGTATGAAATTAACATGAACAACAGTGAGCTATTCCTTACAAATGGGACTAAGAATCAGCCTTAATAACTCTTTAAGGTCCCATATTGTATGGCTTTTTTATGATAGCAGAGGTCTAGGGGCTATGTAACTATCATATACATTTCAAAACAGTCAATCCACAGACAAATGCACACAGCGGCATAAGGTAGCTGTGCCTTTTCACAAGCCGTTGTGACTTCCGTAAAATGTGATGTCAGAACTATTCAGTCACCGCCTTCAGTCACCACCCCGAGCACTGCCCACCGTCCCTCACTCCTTTTGCCCAACCCCCAGACAACATCGTTGCTGATCGAGCAACAACAATACGGAAACATGTTGAGAAAATGCTGTTCAGTTGATGGATGTAGAGACCTGCACTCTCGCGGGACCCAACGCAACAGAGTGCGGCGCGGGACTAGATTTGATGGCCGAGTGCGGGCGTAAGGTACCCGTGTGTGTGCGGGTTGCGGGAGAATAAAACGATTTGCGAGACTCCCGCAAAATAGAAATATCTAAAAATAAAACATCTAAAAACAAATAAATAGTTATTCATATGTTGCACAAAACCAACAAGAATAACTAAAACTAAATAAAACCGATTTATAGGCCAGAACGAGTTTCTATTTGTAACATGCTTGCAGCGTTGAGCAATGTAGCCAATCACAGACATGTGCTGATTTCTTGAACACAATGGCCAATAAGATGTATTTAAGATAGAATCCACTCACCACTCAAAACTGAGTTCTGCATGCTGGCAAGTCCTCTGATTATAACAAACGAAGTGTTGACATTATGAAAGATTTATTTTATTGATAATAACGGAGCTTTGTGAGATCGCGATGAACTGAAATATCAGCTTTTTAGGAATTATTAAGGGAGTGCACTTTGCGCTATTTCTGTCATGCCAAACCATGCACGTAGTAGCCTATGCTTGCTTTCATGTTAAATTAACAGTGGTTTGTGAATGTTAATGCTTTAATAACAAATAATTTATCACCATCATTACAAGTGTTTTATTTACCTTACTTGTGAGCATCACCAAGCCACAGCAGGCTACAGCATACATGACCCTAGTTACCTGTGATTGGCCTGGCTGTGCGTCACTCAGAAAACAACAGGCCAATCAGAAGAGAGGCTCATGAATATTAAGTAGACAGCCCAAAATCGACCTGGCAGAGCTCCTGAGAAAGGTGCTGTAAAAATATATTGAGATGGTTTTTGGAACTTATACCGCAAATATATATTCTTAAGGACATCAAAAGCTAAAATAAAACTTCAGAAAGGTGTACAATATGGGACCTTTAATAACCTCCTACCTGTCAAATTTGACACATTTTGGTCTGTCAACTCTGTCGAGTCTTTATGGATACAAATGAGCAAAATGAAATGCAGAAAACTTTCTTTTAGTATTTTTCTCATTTTTCTCTCTCTATCTCTCTATTTTTTTCCTTTTGTTCAGTCACGTGTGAGAGCGAGTACAAAGGTAGCCATTTGGAGCTTAGAAATCGATGGCGTTTCGTGTGTGAGTGATGGTGGGGGTTTGCCGCAGGGTTAAATACTGCAGGCTAACACTCACATCCGCCAGCCTCAAGCTGAGAGACGGTGGGGAGAGGAGCACCAAAGGAAGCCCAGATCTGTGAGAGATATGTGGCGTCAGGAGCTGAATGATTACAGGGCACAGGATCAGGGTCTGTGCTGCTGTTCTGTATGGTCAGCACAAACACTCATTTACATCCAAAGCGTTTCTTCACCTATCAACATACAGCGCTGCCAAAACTCTACGATAGGAAAAGGTGTATGTGTGTGTGTGCTTTAACCCTGCATGAGAGAGAGAGAGCAAGGGGAGCCTCTTTCATCTGTTTATGTCTCATTAATACAGCCCCAGTGACAGAGCTAATCGCAACATGCCACAGATAACAAATGTAAGGGCATTGCTTCAAGAGAAGAGATGTGACAGCGCCGTAAGTAGACTGAATGGAAGCCTTCATTGACCATGGCTTGGAGAAATGCACTGTAATTATACTCGGTGCTCATAATGGGAGATCATGTCCAAGCTATAAAGACTGATGTTTCTTGGTAGCCTGACCCGTTACAGCTCCCCCTGCTGGCAATGCAGGGATTCATCAGGACAGCCGGAGAAAGTTGGAAGCCTTTGTGGAGCTTCAATATAGTTTCTTCCCCGGGAGCTGGTGTGAAAATCTCTAAATTAAATGAAAGTGTTCCCGTTGAGAGAGTGGATACGGAGTCATTGCCGAGGCTGACAGTCTATTTACTAGATATGCACTGGAAACTTCCTTTCAGGCTCAATTCAAAAGCACAAGACCTTTGTGAAAACCCTGTTGTTCCCTTCCTGAGTATTCTGTGGTCTATCATCCTTCGCTTTGTGCTCAGATTTACACTCTATTCTTGTGTTTAAGGGCAGCGTACAACGCACTATAGAAGAGGCATTGCTATTCCCTTCACGAGGCTGGAATGATCTCCTACCCTCCAGTAAAACCCAAACTGGTCTGCAGGGCTGCTTTCTGCATCCTTAATGACTGGCTTTTTGATTCACCTGTCATTCAAGTGCTTAAGACAGGCTAGTCCAGGACTTTACCTGCATTAAGGCTAAGAGAGTTACTCTGTGCCCTGTTCATTTGTATTAAGCCGCTTTAAGTGCATTAAATGCGATGAAGTGGGCTGGCTCTGATAGAGATCTCGGCATACCGACTCGCTCCAAAGGAGGAAGATTAAGGTGCAGTCAGTTAGCGCAGTCCTTCATGGCCTGGTGGTAAAGACCTCTGCTGGAACCGCAATCTAAAAGGTTGTTTTAACCGCGATTATATCTGACGCCCAATGAGGGTAAGCTTTATTGTGGTTTGACCAATTTTGTGGTTGGTTTTGCAATACACTTTATTCTGCCGTGGCTGAGATACATTACCGAATAGAGTCTCTTTCAACTCATGAGTGTGCATTTTGAATTTATTTGACCCACATAAAGATGAACTGGAATTTGAATTCTAATTCTAATAAATTTGCTGAACTGTCAACACTGCATTCTGGGAATGGACCAATGGTGCACAACATTGTATTAAACATGAAATGTATTAAATACAATATAACAAAAATTATAATTGTGATATAATAATAATTTTATATAATATGAATCTTATAGCCTATATTAAAATGTACATATATAAAATGTAAAAATTATATATTTTACATATTTTTTTTTTTTTTTTTTTAATAGGTTATGTTAAATAGTATATGAACTAAATAAAAGATACAATATGTGGAATAAAAAAATAATAATTATACTCCCTTATTTAAAATTTAAATAGCAAGTCTGCAAGTTCTGTTTTATGCCTCAATTCAAATTCAGGAACTGAATTGGAATTTAAAAGGCATTAAAAATTCAGTTCTGAATGGCACACAAGCCAGCAGTCAAAGAAGCTGCTGAAGAAGCCAACTGTGTCACTGTAAACTCCCTTATGTTGACAGTAAATATGACTGTGACATTTTTATAAACAGAAAAATGTGCACAGAGCCACACAAAAATCTCCAGTGCTGCTGTCTAAACATGCCTAAGATGCACAAAGTATGGTGCGACTGGAATGAACGCAGTCGCCGTTGATAAAAGGAGCTGCACCTGTACCATCATTCTGTTTGCTGCCAATTCCCAAAATAACATCCGAACAAGTTCAAAACACCATCGCACTCTGAAAATGTGAGAAGGAGAATAAAAAAAACACCTAATTCCTTTTTAGCAGAAAGGCCCAGGTATCTCCCTAGCAGATGCAGGCATTTTGTGTCTAATGCATGCGCCTGCTGGCTGGCACAGCTTGCCACTTGTTGCTGCCAAGCATTGAGTCGTGTTCTCCGTGATTACAACACTGTCTCCACCAATTTAATCACTGGACTCCATATCCAGCTGTCCACACGTGAGGCAGCTGCAAACGCTGATGGAGAACATTGTTACGTTTAGCTTCGGCTACACGTTGTTTGGAGAGACAAGGAGAGCACGTTGGAACTGTCTTGTGACAGTTGTCCTTGAGATGATTGAGAATAATATCTGGATATAAATCTGTTTATCACTGCAGAGGATTCAAGGAAAAACCCCAGACGGGCTTGAAGTCGTTTCTTAGATTTACTTGAGCCATTGACGTGGTATTAAACATAAATCAAAACAGGCTCTGCTAATGAGCTGAAATTTAATGTAGATCACACTCAGAGAAAACACAATATGAATGACACTGATCGACTCCTCTCCAGTTGGGCAATACATTTATTAAAATGGCATGACATTTTTAGATCCCTGTTGTTCGTTTATTGCCAACGGTTGCCTTGGATTTAATAAATTACAATCTATTACACGCCATCATGCCTGTTAGCGGGACTTAATTCAGTTGAAAGTTCAGCAGTAGTTACAAATTGGAACTAATTGTCTAGCTAAAAAATGCATGACGTAAAAAATTTGCATCAGATTGTTGGGGAAAATGACGATTTACAAGAAAGACAGACACGATGTAGCAATTTTAATGAACATTTGCAAGTCTCTGAGGCACCTTGCCAAGATCTCGGTCTTGAACTCATGGAACTGAGAATTGTCAGGGCTGTAAAATATGATTTTAGACGTTAAGGGGGAAATGTAATTATGTGTGTGGGAGTTTTTCCCCATTACATTTTGTAATGATTCCTTTAAGGCATGCTAAAGTTTGGGAAGTGTAACAATACTGTTGTATTCAGAAGAGAGCATAAAACAGTGGCAATATGTGAATCCAGAATCACCCGTCATTTAATACGTTCATTCGCAGATGAATGAAAACTCCATAAAGAAATATCACAAGGTTCTTTTTGGACATCACTGCTGAACATGCTGCAAATGGCACAATGGAGATCTTTATTGTAGAGCTAGCTTGACAAGATAACAACCTGTCAAAACACAGGCAGCCAAACACATATCTGTCTCATACACAGTCAATGTTTTTTTTTTCTTCTGCGGGGGTACCAAAAATCTTGGTTTTTCAATGCTTTTTCAAGATTTCTTTTTCAAGATTTCTTTTTCAAGATCCATCCATCCATCCCACTTTTCACTTGATTGCGTCGTCATGCCCAGAATGGACATGGTGTTACCATGAGAGAGAGAGAGAAAAAACCCTACATGTTATCAACACAGGACTTGAGTGCTGAAGGCATGTGTATCTTTGAAACCCGGGTAAACATGATCAATGATGTCCATTAACCGCACAATAACCTTTCTCATCTCGGAGGATGTGTCGGCTTCACTTGACATTGACAGTGTTGAGATTAAGAGGTTGCGAGCTGTAGCTGAAGGAGTTCTGAGGAACATCTATATTTCTACCACCAGCGACCTCCCAAAGAAAAATGGAGCATCTCTGACTTTGTAATCAAAATCAAGCCCAATATCGACTTTATATCAGAAGGTTCCTGCACTCACAGCTTCCATTATGAACAGCCTCCTGCGCCCTTCCAAAAGCAAAAGAAAAGACCAATATCTCACCCATCCTCCGCTGTATCTTTGCCCTATGTCCTATTTTAAGCATACATCTAGCATAACCTAATGTTTTTAAGCATTTAGCATGTTTCAGACAAGAAAAATAAAATGAAATCAATTAATAATCTCTAAAACAAGTTGAGAAACAACATCTGCAATAATTACTTCTCAAGTAAATGCTTTTCATTGCTTTTTGCGATGCAATTGTGGTGAAGCACTGACTGAGGATTTGAAGTTCCAGTCATTAGCTTCATTTCCGTGAACATTAACTGTAATTTTCCCAAGACAATCTTAAAGCATTAATGACATTCATGCAAGAATAAATGAAAATCTGAACTGCAGCTTAGATCTCAGGGACGTGTAACTTTGCTTTCAGGAGGGAGGGAAATCTCTGAAATCACTGCCGTCTTGTGGTGTGCTAGCGCACATTAGATGTGCTCTTTATCAAGCTCATTAATCTCAGAGATGCACTTCTTTTAATTAATATAAGCTCCTGTGCTGTTATAAATACTAGAGGAAACAGGGGCTCGGAGGCCTGCCTACAAAAAGAGTTGTCAGCACACACAAGGATTAGATCATTACCAAAGCTGTAATGTTCCTCTTTCTTCCTCTCTCTCTATTTCAGATAAATAAATAAATAATGGGTTCAATCCCGAAAAAATGGAATGCATTTAGCAGCTTTGCATCCCGTGTGCAATGATTTCCTGGGTTGGCAACTGCTACAAATCTTATAAAGTAATACAGCGATCCAGCTCATCGGTTCAGCTGCAGTTCACCTCAGTGATCCCGGCCTCAATCCAGACATCTCATGAGATACATTTGGCCATATTTTAGTGAAGTGGCCTCTCCTCAGTCACTGCAGCAGTTGCCATGGCGATGGGGTGCCTGTGGATTCCACAAGCAATACATTTGTGTCATACTGGTGGTAACCGCAATTAACAAGTGAGAGAAAATGTATTGATGCGATTTCATACTTCTCAAGCCCCTGACTAGCTGAAAATGTATTTATCTACTTTTTATGTGAAATTACTAATGTCAAGATATTAATACTGTAAAATGTTATTTACGGCTGAAAACACGTGCAAAGACTTGTGTAGCTAGACTGTGACTCATGGTGATTTAATAATTGAAATAATTTATGGCACTGTAATATATTGGTGTGGAAAAATCTTGGCATGGAAGCTTCTGTAAACATTTGAAAAGAAAAGAAAAAGAGAAAAAGCATGGATCTGTCCATCCAAAAGTAAAATTACAGACTATTTTACAAAAATGACTGGTTGTTTTCTTCAACTGCAGGTTGTATTGTGTATCATGTAAACAATATTTTTCATTTATATTACAATTGTTTTTTATACTGTTTTTTTATGCAATTATGCAACAACAACAAAATACAATATTATATATTATACTAGCTACAATAGCAAGACAAGGAGTCTATCTTTTTTTTCCCCCTTTACTGTCATTTCCACCACAGAATACTCAATACATCACTTGAGAAGTAGTGGTTATGTCACTGTGGTTGGAATTTTCATTACTTTTAGAAATAATGACAGAATTCTTCTGTGATATATGTAAATTAAGGACTTTATTAGTGGAGTCTAAACAGCAAGAGAGTTTATTTTCTAGAAGAAATAATTTTTCAAAGGGACAAAGTGTCCAGAGTTGAAGAAACAATCAACTTGAAAAACAAAGCGTAGTATATTGTTATGCTTATGGATATCTACCAAATTCCTCAAACAAAACTCTGAATATCTTTTAAAGATTTAATACTAACCTGGCAAACTTTGGACCAATACAGAACTATGTGTCCTGGAAGTTATGTAAACCCAGCCAATCAGATTAGAGCTTCAGAACGGACTGTGGGTTGTCCGTGGTTGTGCCATCTGAGACTATTGTAAAGCAAAAAGAAGAGCAACTAGAGAAACAAACTAGAGAGACAGAACTATTCTCCATGAGCACCTGTGCCTCTACAATCTCATAAACACATTTACTCATTTGTTGACTGGGGGAAGTTAAGAGGCACCCAGCCAACCAAACCAACAAAACCTATCATTGTCTGACTCACGCAATTACATGCAAGACTTCCTTCATTCTCCACGTCAGTCAGCAGATAACAAGTTTTATCTCGAGCGCTGGCAGAAGTTTTCACCCGTCTAGAATTCGACATCTGTACTGACACAATTAGTCTGAGATCGGGACTATTCGCACGTCGGCTTGATTAAATCTGGCTGGCTGAAAATAGGGCCTGGCAGAGGTACATCGTACATCCGAAACGCACCCGCCATCCTTTATAAATCAGATTGAGACCTCTTTAACCCGCTGAGAGATGCCTGCTTGACCCTGACAGATGCCTATTGGTTCAGCTGGCGCGAGCTAACGAGCATGTGGGCGCGGGTCGATGAAGACGATGATGCCGCGGTATCGCCGCCAAGTCCGCCGGGCACCCCCGCAGACACACGGCACCCAGGACAGGTGCCCGGGCCGTTACCGGCGAATGTGCTCCGTATGCGGCAAAGTGATATTGATTGAGCTTCACTCTGACATTTAGTGGTTCATTGAACAAGTATGAAAATAAATATGGCATTTTGTTTATACACGTCGTTCATTAATATTCCGCGAGGGAGCGGGGTAAATGACTTTACCCAGGGTGGCGGCAGGCAGACACCTGCCGTCTGTCTGTGTTAGGTTTTATTTCACTCCAGTGGGTGAGAAGAAAATACAATGACAGCCTTAGGCATCTGCCCGATAACAGGGGGGAAAAGTCAGTTTTTGTTTGGACGGAGGGTTTGCCAAGCTCCGTAACATGATCTCCCACACAAATGAATCCGCCGTGGTTTCATGATGGTTCTGGCAAGGCAGGGAAATTGAGCTGTGCTGTAAAAAAGTATCTGTTTGAGTCCACAAGCAGCGTAAAACCAAGCTGATTGAGTTGGTCGGAGTCCAGATAGTCCAAAGCACACATCAACAGGAAGATCCCCCCGGGATGAGAATCTCTGATGCAGTGGTTAGTGGTAAATAAAAATAACAGACTGTGTGTGTGCGTGCTGATTCTGTCAGTAGTTTCACTAGTGTTTGTGGCTGTGATTAGGTATTCATTCAGGCTGTCTACTCTACTGGATCTTACAGTACAGATGTTTCCTCTTGACATGAGTTTACAGTGGCTCACTTGAGTGCGTCTTACATAACGCTGTTTGAAGATTCACTCTTACTCACTCACTCACATAAACACGCATGCAAGCATGCAAGCATGCAAATGGAACATGCTGTGAGATGTGCTTGCGTGCCCAGTGCCCTCTTGCTGCACTTGAATTCTGATTTGGTCTGCTCTCCTTGAGTCTGTGGCAGGCCTATACAGTGGGTACGGAAAGTATTCAGACCCCCTTAAATTTTTCACTCTTTGCTATATTGCAGCCATTTGCTAAAATCATTTAAGTTCATTTTTTTCCTCATTATTGTACACACAGCACCCCATATTGACAGAAAAAAACAGAATTGTTGACATTTTTGCCATTTATTAAAAAAGAAAAACTGAAATATCACATGGTCCTAAGTATTCTGACACTTTGCTCAGTATTTAGTAGAAGCACCCTTTTGATCTAATACAGCCATGAGTCTTTTTGGGAAAGATGCAACAAGTTTTTCACACCTGGATTTGGGTATCCTCTGCCATTCCTCCTTGCAGATCCTCTCCAGTTCTGTCAGGTTGGATGGTAAACGTTGGTGGACAGCCATTTTCAGGTCTCTCCAGAGATGCTCAATTGGGTTTAAGTCAGGGCTCTGGCTGCGCCATTCAAGAACAGTCACGGAGTTGTTGTGAAGCCACTCCTTCGTTATTTTAGCTGTGTGCTTAGGGTCATTGTCTTGTTGGAAGGTGAACCTTCGGCCCAGTCTGAGGTCCAGAGCACTCTGGAGAAGGTTTTCGTCCAGGATATCCCTGTATTTGGCCGCATTCATCTTTCCCTCGATTGCAACCAGTCGTCCTGTCCCTGCAGCTGAAAAACACCCCCACAGCATGATGCTGCCACCACCATGCTTCACTGTTGAGACTGTATTTGACAGGTGATGAGCAGTGCCTTGTTTTCTCCACACATACCGCTTAGAATTAGGGCCAAAAAGTTCTATCTTGGTCTCATCAGACCAGAGAATCTTATTTATCACCATCTTGGAGTCCTTCAGGTGTGCTTTCATGTGTCTTGCACTGAGGAGAGGCTTCCGTCGGGCCACTCTGCCATAAAGCCCCGACTGGTGGATGGCTGCAGTGATGGTTGACTTACTACAACTTTCTCCCATCTCCTGACTGCATCTCTGGAGCTCAGCCACAGTGATCTTTGGGTTCTTCTTTACCTCTCTCACCAAGGCTCTTCTCCCCCGATAGCTCAGTTTGGCTGGACCGCCAGCTCTAGGAAGGGGTCTGGTCGTCCCAAACGTCTTCCATTTAAGGATTATGGAGGCCACTGTGCTCTTAGGAACCTTAAGTGCAGCAGAATTTTTTTGTAACCTTGGCCAGATCTGTGCCTTGCCACAATTCTGTCTCTGAGCTCTTCAGGCAGTTCCTTTGACCTCATGATTCTCATTTGCTCTGACATGCACTGTGAGCTGTAAGGTCTTATATAGACAGGTGTGTGGCTTTCCTAATCAAGTCCAATCAGTATAATCAAACACAGCTGGACTCAAATGAAGGTGTAGAACCATCTCAAGGATGATCAGAAGAAATGGACAGCACCTGAGTTAAATATATGAGTGTCACAGCAAAGGGTCTGAATACTTAGGACCATGTGCTATTTCAGTTTTTCTTTTTTAATAAATGTGCAAAAATGTCAACAATTCTGTGTTTTTCTGTCAATGTGGGGTGCTGTGTGTACAATAATGAGGGAAAAAAAATAACTTAAATGATTTTAGCAAATGGCTGCAATATAACAAAGAGTGAAAAATTTAAGGGGGTCTGAATACTTTCCGTACCCACTGTATGTATTCGTGGGGAAAAGGAAAATGCATTTATGGTCTGAGACAACAACTTTTGTACTTTTATAAATTAATACAATTTTGTGTATTACAAATTGTATTAACAGCTTAACAATTTTTGTGAAAAGAACTTAAAAATACAATTAATTTCAGAGTAATGTTTTAAGAATATACACTACCATTCAAAAGTTTCGGGTGGTAGGATTTTTTTTTAAATGTTTTTGAAAAAAGTCTTTTCTGCTCACCAATGCTGCACTTATTTGATTACAATTTTAAATAACTATTTTCTATTTTAATATATTTTGAAATGTAATTTATTCCTGTGATGGCAAAGCTGAATTTTCAGCATCATTACTCCAGTCTTCAGTGTCACATGATCCTTCAGAAATCACTCTAATATCCTTATTTGCTGCTTAAGAAACTACATAATTATTCATGTAAAAAAAAAAAAAAAAAACAGCTCTGCTACTTAATTTGCAAACCATTATACATTTTTTCACGATTCTTTGACGAATAAAGATTTTCAAAAGAGCAGAATTTATTTGAAACAGAAATCCTTTTAACATAATAAGTGTCTTTACTGGCACTTTTGGTTGATTTAATAGGTCCTTTCTGAATAAAAGTATTCATTTCTTTAAAAAAAACTTACTGAGATTAAACTTGAACAACAGTGTATAAGAATACACACACACACACACACACACACACACACACACACACACACACACACACACACACACACACACACACATGTATGATATATATATATATATATATATATATATATATCAAATTATTAATATAATTTACTTACTATGTTATTGTGTCTTCTGCAGTTTCTCTCCATATTTTCATTTTTTCAAACATTTTACAGCTCATAAAGTGAGTGTGTGAGTGCATGTGTGTTGGACCTCTAAATAAATTCTGCTCGAAGCCAAAGCAGAGCCATCGGTGAGTGTGACATTAAATTCTCACGTACATCATCTCTGAATCCCACACATCGTCTGAACACACCAAATCCCCATCTGACAGACCGACTGTGCTAAAATATAATTACATTTATCTTTATGTAATTTGAAATGATCTCAATCATTAAAAATCAGCAAACCGGTATGCGAAAACAACATATGCTGGTGACCAGACCTACAGTCAGTCTCTCCAGCCAGATATGCAGGAGGTGTGATGTGTCTTAAAGACACTGTCTTTCACAAAGAAACATGAGTGAGATAGTAAAAGTGCCTTGTAAATAAAAGAACTGCTTTTTCGCAAAAGCTTTATGATATAAATATTTACTGAAGCTCCCTTCGAAGGACCGTTTACAGAGTAACACAATGTAGGCCATGAAAGTCAATTTCAGAAATGAACTCGCAAAACAGTGTTCCACATGGAATGGCTACTTAAAGGGTTTAGTTCAGAGACTGCAAATCTGAAGTATAGTCAGTTACTAAGTATGCTAAGCTACAAGAACAGAATGTACCTCAGGAGTCCAATTCAGGTTTATTTATTGCTATTATAAAACTGTTCTATTCTGCTGTTTGAGGATGTTTATTGTTGCAGTACCACTAATGGCCATAATACCACTTGATGGTTTCGATTTTTCACCAGCATCCTTATACAACCCACAGCATGAGTTCTGCAGAGTTAATACCGCCCCACTCAGGTCTGCAGACTTGGCTTGGAGCCTATTGGTCGGCCTCAGCAGAGCTCGGGCATCACCACAGTGCGGCAGCCTGCCAATGGCCGTCGATCTCTGGCTGGGTTCCGGGGAAACGTTCCCTCTCTGCTTGGCTGGACTTAAAGGTTATCTCTTCTGATCATTCTCACTCTGTCTCCCCCCAGAGTGGCAGCCAGACCCTCCACAGGTGTGTGAATGAGAACGATAAGAGGAGAAGAGAGCACCGTGAAAACACTTGAGGGCAAAGGAGCTTCAGGATCAACTTTGATAAGGAAATAATTAACTGGCCTTCTCCACCGCCATCAAATCTGGCATTCGCTCATGCTTTATGCATCGGCGAGAGACAGTGAGAGGGACGGGTAAAACTGAAGGCCGTCAAAATGAGCATGTAAACAGAATGCACAGGTTTATAAGCACTCAAGTACTACAAGAGTCTCTTTTAAGCAATCTCTCTGTCTCTTCTCAAGAACATCTCATCAGTTACTCAAACAGGGCCTGTTCCTCATGGCGAGGAGTTTGTCTACTCTTAAGGCCAGTGGCGGCATCGATTTAATGCTTATGGGATAGTAGGGCACCCAGGTGGCCCTTTATTTTGGGTCCATCTCCCACCTCCGGCTCATTAAAGGGGTCATCGGATGCCCATTTTCCACAAGTTGGTATGATTCTTTAGGGTTTTCATGTAAAGTTTGTAACATACTTTGGTTAAAATTCCTCAATGGTTGTGTAAACAACACCCTTTTTACCTTAAAAACAGCTCTGTTTACAGCGACCCGTTACGGTGCGTGTCTCTTTAAATGATAATGAGCAACTGCTCACCCCACTCCTCTCTTCCGTGGGGCGTGTAGACACAAGACAGTTAAGGGATTAGTTCACTTTCAAATAAAAATGTCCTGATAATTTACTCACCCCCATGTCATCCAAGATGTCCATGTCTTCTTCAGTTGAAAAAAAATTAAGGTTTTTAAGGAAAACATTCCAGGATTTTACTCCATATAATGGGCTTCAGTGGCAACCAACGGTTTGAAGGTCCAAATGTCAGTCTCAATGCAGCTTCAAAGACTTGACACGATCCCAGTCGAGAAATAAGGCTATGTTCACACTTAGCGTCTTTTTTTGACAAGAAAAAGTTGACAACGGCGTTTTTTTAGCAAAAAAAACGCTGGCAGCTTCGGTTACAAATAGCAGCCGAGCGCGTCTTTTGTTGCTATAACAACAGCTGCAACAGTAGCCTAGTGCTGTGTGATGCAAAAAATGTCGAGAAAGAGAAAGTTGGCTCTTGCGTTGGCTTTTGAAGTTACCGGGGAGGAGAATGTCGGTTCACAAAGACGTTTGTGGGTGCACGACATTATACGGGGAAGGAAACTGTATGGTGCTCCATTTTTTTCTTGTTGTTCTTGTTGTTATGGAAACGACAGGTCTCGCTACTCGCTACTCGCTTGTCATTGGTCAGCTGTCAAAAAGGCGCTTGACGTAGGGCGTTCTTTTCAGAAAAGTTGAACTTTTTTTAACTTAAAAAGACGCTCTGAGCTGCAGAAAAAGACGCCGGCGGTGGCGTCTAAAAAAGCGCTCAGGACTTTTTGGAAAAAACGGTTTACTCCATAGGGTTATAATGTAGAACAGACGCTGGCAGTTTGAAAAAAGACACTAAGTGTGAACATAGCCTAAGGGTATTTTCTAGCTAAACGATCAGTCATTTTCAAAAAAATAAAGAAAAATAATACTTTTTACTAAAATACTAAAAATAATGGCCACAAATGCCCATCTTGTAACATATCTGAGATGCATTACGTCATCACGTTGGAAAGGTCTTGCATGACATTGTTAAACATCCAGGATATGCACACGTAAGGACCATTTTAAACAGTAAACTGACACAAATACATATAAATATGTGTCATTCAACATACAATAACTTTGAACAGTCCTCCTACTCCAAACTTGTAAACACTGGGTTGGTCCTTCTGACTATGTATCTCAGAGATAGTACAAGCCGGGCATTTGTGGTTAAAAAGGTTTATTTATTTATTTTTTTAGAAAATGACCGATCATCTTTTTGATAGATAAGACACGTATTTCTCGGCTGGGATCGAGCCTTTGAGAGCCTTTGAGCTGCATTGAGACTGACATTAGAACCTTCAAACCGTTGGTTGCCATTGAAGTCCATTATATGGAGAAAAATCCTGGAATGTTCTCCTCAAAAACCTTAATTTCTTTTCGACTGAAGAAAGAAAGACATGGATATCTTGGATGACATGGGGGTGAGTAAATTATTTGATTATGGACATTTGATTTGAAAGTGAACTATTCCTTTAAAGTGCTGCCTTGGCAGACAGTATACAAATGGCTGAGGGCGGAAATATGTTAATACGGGACAGTCCGTCAGTGGTCGTGGGCGGAGCATGAGCAATATGACATCATATTGCTCAGAAAATCCAAACGGCTTGATTATTGAGATTGTTTAGGCTTTTTGAGGGTTAAAAAAAAGGAGTGAATGGATTTTTTTCATTGTATGGTGCTTGTGTCCACACACTGCAAAGACACATTTATATGCAAACACCAAAAAAAAGTGAATTTTGCATCCGATGACCCCTTTAACAGATGCTTAACTGACATACAGTAAATAAGTGTAATGTCACATCTTGTCCCTCAAGCCTTTAGAGGAATAGCATGTTGATACTATTATAAAATATCCATTATCCTGGCAAAATACGGGAGAAAAACCCCATTAACTTCAATCAGAACTTTGTACGATATTTTAGCTAAAGTTTGATAATAAGCCATAGACCTTTCAGATATCGCGAGTTAATATTTGAGAGCGGGAGAGTGTGTAATCCTCGGCATATTAGCAAAAACCCACTCATTTTGAAGAATTACCGTTTGAAAGACCTTTGTCCACAATAATAAAAATGACTGTCTGTGATGCATGCGATCTGAGAAGACGCCGGTCAGAGGGGAATGATGACTGTGTCGTCTCATTAGCAGCAGTGGCCCACGGCAAAAGAACTCATTACAATTTACTCCCTTAATAAGGCGCAGTACAACTTAATCAAATGCTGCAAATCCAATGGACCAATTAAGTACAAAATGAAGCAATTGATTTATAAATGTCCTGCTGAAATCAATACTTCAGCTCTAAATGCGAATATGTGCTGTTTGATAAAAAAAAACCCCAATGAGTTCATTTACTGACAACAGGCACAATTATTTGTTATTTGTTGTCTCAAGGCTATGGCACTGAAATTATGAGCGCGCAAACAAAAGAGACCTAATGCAATTCGGTCAAAATTAGCATTTCCGTGCCAACGCAGGCGTTTAATTGTCGCTTAAACGTTCACTGAAACGGTCACCGCACAACATAATGCTGTTTTGAAATTATTTGTGTACTTAGTGTAAGGAGTTGCAGTATGGAAGTTAATTGCATTGTAAAGCACATTATTACCTGTTTGAGGAAACACGAGCTAAATAGATTGAAAAAAGGAGCGCTTTACAACGCATCAAAAGCTGCACACGCATTCTTAAATAATGGCTTCTGCTCTGTACCAACAAAGGCACATGCAAATGTCCCCACACACTTCTACACAGAAATAATGCTCCTCGATATCTGCCAAACCCATACACTCATTGATGACACGCTACACTAATTTAGACACGAATAATGGCCTACCGTTGTATCTCCGCTGCAAGGAGGTGCATGCGGGGCTCACACGCTCAGGAGGGTTCAATTATTACTTGGTGTAATGATGATGCATGCCATGTTTTGGAGCACAACACACACACACACACACACACACATTGCTGAAGGATGGAGAAGCCCCTTTCCTAAAGCAGAACAAAGAGTGAGCACACACACACAAACACACAATTTCCGGCTAATTTCTGCCTGGTGTACAATAACACCATTCATCAACCTGACTAAGATTAGTTACTTCTCACTCCAGTCCCTGTTTATGATAATTAAATCAATGTATGTGTAACTGAAGCTTACACTGGACTCTTACAGGAGTTAAACGAGAACTTGGGTTGTGCATTAGCCACCAAATTCTCACAAAATGACAAGAGAACATCTTCAAAAAGTTGTTAGAAGCCAAAGAAAATGGACCTGTACAACTAACAACATTTTTATGATATAGTTATGAAGTTAGAAAAATAGTAAAAGTATCATCATATTAATAATTGTCCATCACCAGTGATTTGAGAGGTTTTTAATAAGATATGGCCAGATCAATCTAAACGACACAAAAGTTTTCCTATCAACAAGATAGCAGTTTTCAGGGCTGCATTCAGAATTCTTCTGTAAGGTTCTCTGTAAAGGGACAGACACATTAGCAAAGCTTTTGCGAAATTTTGCGGGGAAAGTAGGTCCCACTGTCCATTGTCAATAGTGTAGTGATGCATGAAGGACCGTTTATTTAGAGGTCAGTTTCAGACCAAACTTTATATTGGTAAACATGGTGAATTTGTCTGTTAAAGGTTCAACCAACTAGAATTTTTCTTGATGATGACATTTTGACCATACAAACATAAATGTGGCTATACCTAAGGTCAGCAAGAGGACATACAAAACTACTGTGGAACTAGTAATGATCTAACCAAATAGTTTAACCAAACATTTGAAAATAATATGAAAATGTATTCTCACCCCATTTCACCTGAAGGTCAAGTTCGCTGTTGTGAGTATCTCAGTGTTAACGCAAATGTGTCTTATATTATCATTTTTGCCATAACCTGTATTACATTAATGTAACACTTTTACGTAAACTATTGGCAAGATTTCAGAAATTATTCTACATGAATAGCCTAAAATAGGTGTGCCATTTTTGATGCCAAGGACCCACAGACACAATGATTCCCTAGCTACACTACCTTTCAGAAGTTTGGGGTTGGCAAGATTTGTAATTTTTTTTAAAGAAGTCTCTTATGCTAAACAAGGCTGCATTTATTTGATCAAAAACACAGTAAAAGTATCCTGAAATATTATTGCGATTTAAAATAACTCTTTTCTATTTAAATATATTTTAAAATGTAATTTACAATGGAAAAGCTGAATTTTCAGCAGCCATTACTCAGTCTTCATGATCCTTCAGATATCATAATATGCTGACTTGCTACTTAAATGAGCACCATTGATTCTAGTTCGTTGTACATGGTTGGTTCTATTGGACTTTACTTGTTTCAATCAAGTGGAACCACTGATTGAATCATGTTCAGCCGAAGAGCAATTTACACTTTTTTTAGATGTGAACAACAGTTTTAGAATGCTCTTAAATCTTGTATTCAGCTACTGGATGACCACGTACTTTCAAGTACAAAGGGATTGTAACTGAAAACGGACACAAAAACAGAAAGGCAGACAAGATGGCAACAGCAGAAAAACAAAGGGTCAACATCAAACAAACATGACCTCTCCTCACACTACCTCCATGCATCAGTCATCTCACATAGCAGTTCTCTCTCTATTTCCCTCCTGTCTTCTCTTTTGTACTCTTGCACATGCCAGTCAAAATGACTGACACAAACATATATATCTCATTACCCGATCTGCACTGTTCTGTTCTGATGCACTCTCTCGGGCCTTTAGATCAGGCTAGGTTATACCTCCTATCTCTGCTCGGAGAAAGACACACACACACAAACACGTTTAAGAATTTACAGTGTTGGGCCAGGAAGTCAGGCAAATGAAGTAACCGTAATTAAGAAGAGACTGAGATGAGATGAGGCCAGAGAACATACGGTCTCCACTTACAATTAACAACCTCAACAAACACTGCCAAACTCTAACAGCCAAAAACAGTAAAAAAAGAAAGAGAGAAAAGTGCAGCAACTGGACCTATTTTCCAGTTAGATCAATTTCCTCTCAATTCTGCTGTGTCAGGATGCAAATTCTGTGCCCAAAATAATGGCAGTCTCTCAGTCTTCAATCATCATCAAACAATGGACAAAGATACACTGTAAAAATGTATATGATCAATAAGTTATGACAACAAATATGTTTTTAAATTGCTATTTTTTTACATTGCTTTTTTTTTTTTTTAAATGACTTGAACATCCAAGTTAGTTGTACTTAAAAATGTTAGACAGCAACTTTTTTTGCAGTGTAGAATCTCTTAAAGGAATATGATTTTTCCATATTTGAAGTTCGTTGTTCAGCATGTTAGTGGTGGCAACAAGACACAAATGTCTTCAATCAATCAATCAATCAATCGCTAAAATTCTTAATCAGTATTTTGTCCTAAAATATCCAAACATCCTTTAAACAAAATTTATTTATATAGGACAATTCATGCACAATGGTAAAAATTCAAATGGTCAACATGCTTTACATAAATTATTTTAAAATAATTTAAGCAGCATTTTGAACACGTAAAGGATGACCTGAACCATCTACCCACATTTCAAGTCTGTAAATTGTGGTCAACTGTATCAAATGCAGTATTGAGATCAACTAATACCAACACTGAAATTGTGCCAATCAATAAAAAAGAGTTTGCGTGTGCAAACTCATTGCTTGTCTTGTTAGAAAGCAGTCCACTGGGTATATGGTTAGTAAGGCTGTCAACAGTAGCAAACATTTACAATTATGCATTTGGCAGACGCTTTTATCCATTGTGTGTGTGATTCGGGCGGCATGTGTTCGAGTTCTGGCTTTTGGACTTTTCCCGATCCCGTCCCCCTCTTTCTCCCATTTCGCTTCCTGTCAGTTCTCATACTGTCCTGTTTCACTAAAAGCAAAAAACCCATAATTACTATTTATATATTCTGTGCAGCTGGCATACCACACAGTCACTCCGTGATAAAGGATACTCTCTATGGCACTCCTGTAGAAATTTATCAGCAGCCGAGAGGAGAGTCAGACCTGCTACTGTAGCAATGCTGAAATAAAATAAAAAGCAGATTAGATGCATACCGAACGTTTTGCACAAGCTTTATTCTGTCTCTTACTCATCAGAACAGAAATAGAAAGAACATTGGGTTCTTGCTTGCTCTAGGAACTTTTATAAATGTTGCTGTGATTGTAGCAGAGACCCGACACATATCACCGTGAGCTGTTATATCTCTAGGACTCACAGGACTGCTGGAATAGATGAAGGGGGGTTATGGGCTTGTCACTTACAGCAAAATTTTGTAAAAATTTTAAGTATAAATACGGTTCCTGCAATTGTAATCTTTTTAGTAACTATAATAATATAGAACATAACTATAGTAATATAGAATTCAGCTGATGTGACAGGTGTGCAGATCAGCTGTTTACAGGAGCTTTAAATGCACATCATTCAATTAGATTAAGAATGGAACTATCCATTCTATAATATTTATTTGGCAACAAAACTCAGATGTCTTTTATCATGGTTCATGCGAATTTATGCTAATACAGGAATGTTCTGACATTTCAGAACATAGAAAAAAAGCACACAATGGGTTTATAAGTGTGTCCTTAACTGCTGCTCATGGACACAATGCGTGCTCTCTCTCGCTCTCTCTGGTTTCAAAAAAAAAAAAAGGACTTCTAGAGCTCTTTTTCACTCTATGGAATGTTCTGTAAAATCATTCTCCACATTTAAAGTGCCATGGCAACAAGAGGACTGCAATACGGAGGTTCAAGGACTCCTCTTGTTCCTGTAACATTTTAATTACGTTGCGGATGCCTGCTTTGGAGATGTTTTGTGGGCTGCACTGACTCAAGCCTGTAAGAGTTTTACCCTCCAACTATTCTGATCTCTCCCTCTCAGTTTCAGCTAGATTAGGATTAATTGATGTAAATTCCCTCCTGAAAGCAGCTAAGATGAAAAAAGAATCCATTTTAGACAGAAATAGAGGAAGACAATTGGGCAGTAGAAAGGAGAAATGAGGGAGGGGGCAATCCTAAGCTTGTTAAAATTTCGCTGTAAATTAAAGGGGTACTTTGCCAAAGAATGATAATTGCATTACTTACTCACAAAACTTTTATTTTAAAAAATATAAAGATTTATAAGATTTACTTTGTGAGGATCATTTTGAGTTATAGACCATCAGAGTGATGATTAAATTGCATTGCATTATTGCATTAAACAATTATACAGTAGTGCTGTTCAAAAGTCAGTATATATATAAAAAAGTTCTTTAGAACATTATATTGATCCTTTTTATCATATGTTACCAAAAATATCATGTTTTCAACTTTAATAATGATAATAAATGTTTCTTGAGCACCATTTAAGAATGATTTCTGAAGGTGTCAGGGTTGGAGCTTACGGATGAGCCGAGGACTCAAGATGGAGAGTTTCAAGGGGCTTTATTAATATTTAAATTAAACAAAACCAACAAAAACTAACATGACCGGCAGCTTGACTGGGCAGGACACGACAAGGCAGGGCAGGAACAGGCAAGGCAACACAAGACTGGAACATTTAACGATGAACTGGCACAGGACTGCAAACACAATTTTTATTCTCCATAAATAGGGGTCAAACAAGCTAACAAGCGAGGACAGGAGGGGCAATCAAACCAATAATCAGATAACAAGAAGAGCAGGATTAATACATTAGACAGGAGAGCACATGACACAAAGAAACAAACATGACACCATGAGCTCAGGCTAAGCAAAGCAAAAAAACAAGAGCACATGGCCTGTGAACATAAATCACAAGCAATGTGCTCAAACAAAACATGACACGAAGACGCAGCCAATGAGACCCCTTACCGAAACAGAACATGGCAACATGAAAGCACGCACTGTCAGAGTTCTGTCACCAAACCAAGAATAAACAGACCGAAGTGACAGAACCCTGACAGGAGGATCATGTGACACTGAAGACTGGAGAAATGATGCTGAAAATTTAGCTTTGCAATCACAGGATTCAATTATATTTAAAAATATATTAAAATTAAAAACTCTTTTTGTAAATCTATTTCACAATATAAGTGTTTTTACTTTATTTTTGACAATGCAGCCTGGCTGAGCAAACTTGTGTGAAATGTAATGGTTAGAACAACATGACTGTGAGTAAATACAATTTTCAGATACACCGGGAGGCAGAAAGGTGCACTTCAATAATGTTCATTTCTAGTTTCTCAGTAAACCAGACACTCCAAACAATGAAGAGAAAAAACAGGAAGGACGCTTATAAATTCTAAATGAGACTGAGACAGGAAAATGCATGTCTTTATAAAGAGCACTGGTAATTGGCTTTTTAAAATGTTTTGTTGTGTTTGTGTAGACATTCTTTCATCTGTCACATAGTGAGAGAGTCTGTGGCTTCATAGATGAACACGTGGACATGAAAAAAAGTTTGTTTATTATAAAGTAAATTAATTATCGGAAAATAGCAACAGTCCATATGTTATTAGGAGGTCTGGTCACCCTGTACGAATGTCCAATTGTAACTGGTGTGTAAAGAACTCTTTACAATGACACACAATGGACTTGATATAAAGTGTGGTGTCCGCTATTACAGCAGAATCAGCTCATGGCTTCCTGAGGCCTTTGTAAAAGTACCAGGCCATGCAAAATCCCTACAGCATTAAAACCACCAATATTGGAGTCCTAGCACAACAATAGAGCTGGCGCTTCTGCACATCTTCCTGTGCTGAAAACTGTTTTATCCCTTTTCTGTGGCAGATTACCTGGGGATTAATCTCCCATTCCAGACACACGGTGGGAATGCTAATGTCAGTCTCAGATGGAATACATTTGTGTCCATAATGCTGACGGTGTGCCACTTACAGAAGCGAATGTCACAGGTTCTGGTGTTAGTTCTGGTCTTTGTGTAATCCGCCTGGCCTGGTGGGTTTGAACACAATAGAGAGAGAGAGAGAGAGAGAGAGAGAGAGAGAGCAAGAGAGATGCTGGAGTCTATCCTGGGACTGTGTCTATTTGATTCCAGTGATTTTTTTTTTTCTCTCAGTCTTTTTGAAATGAAGAGAATTAATGAGGGGTGAGCAGCACACAAATGCATATCAGAAAACCCCTGAACAAGTGGATGGGACGTCATGTGGAAAAAATAATAAAATCAGCATCTGTCATCTTGGTTTGCTTCTGACAAAACATAATAAATGTTGTTGCTTTTTTATTCTGGATTATAACCCATCCATGCTTCTCTATGAACTACTGAAGCAGCTATTTATTAATATACATCATTTAGGTAATTACAGACAGACACTGTCTCAGCACATCCACAACTCTCTGGGCCTCACCTGCCAAAAAAAAAAAAAAAAAATCCCTTGCCCATTGTGACCTTCAGCATCCGTGCCAGGTGCTGAGACATCATTTTCCCTCCACCCGAGCTGCAAACGAGAAGCTCATTATCAGAGAGACGGAGTAATTAAAGGCCTGATAAGTGACTGGACGTTCCAAACATCAACACTTGCAAATCTGTAGCTGAAACCCAGATGGAGAGATCTGATTGGATATATCCGTTATCAGCGGAGGGTTTGATCCCTGCCTGAGCTTCTGAGAAGCCTAAAAACCTCTGTCCACATTAATCACTCCCACCAGCAGCAGAAATGCTTTTAGAGGAGATTCTGTTAATCACTAACAACAAACACACATCAACACCGCCTGTGTGCTTTAAGCCTTCCTGTGGAGGCTAATGAATCACCCCTTTAAAGTCAAGCAAATAAATCATTTATTTGCTAAATTAAATGGTGAAGGGAAATTTAAAGCACTATTCAGATGAAATTAGTTTTCCACATGCTGTTTCGTTTACAGTTATTAACAGGATGTGATTAGGATTTCTCCAATCATTAGAATGATTTCTGTAGGATCATGTGACACCGAAGACTGCTGGAAATTCAGGTTTGCAATCACAGGAAAATAGTACATTTTAAAATATATTTAAATATTAAAACAGTTATTTTAAATTGTAATTTATTGTGATTTTGTTTGATATATATATATATGTTTTATATGATTACATATATAAAATATATACTGCACATCATCATACCAAATTACTTATTAAACAATTACCATATGAAAAGAAAGTGCTGAATGCCAAATTACCTGATCTCCTCGGGGAAAGCTAGTAACATCCAAAAAAGGCTTAAATTAAAAAAATTGTTCCAACACAAAAAGCGAACTACTTTCTCCTTAATAACTTTAATAGCTGAAAGTTCCAAAGTTCTTATCCAGAGAAAGCTAATGGGATGAACTGCATGGTCGCACAGCACTTTGATAACAGCACAGGCCTAGAGCTAGTTTATCAGTTCACCAGTACACGCACACATGCTCACACACATACATGCACAAAAATGAAAGAAATTATAATTTACATCGCCATAATACTACCCCTAAACCTAACCATCACACAAAGCATTTTCAGATTGCCATTAACAGATTATTTAGCATGTTTATTAAGCTGTCCCCAAAAGGTCTTACTGTCCTTGTAGGGACATCTGGTCTCTACAAAGGCAAAACGTGACTCACAGATACCCTTTCCTTTCTGCTTTAAATCCTTCAGGCATTTATGGTAATGTATGGTAACAAGCAAACATCTGCCTAACTAGACCAGCTGATTAAATAATAAGCCAATCAGAAGGGCTGCTTATTATCCATGCTGACATACAGTGTTATTATTTCAAAGGAGCCAATGGGATCACAGACAGACCCAGAGAAGGAAGTCAAATCGTTCTCAGCATTTTTATTAAATCAAACAATAAAAATAAAAAAAACCTCCCTTCACCCATGAGAGGGTGATTTGATTATGAATATTGCTTTCTCTTCTTTTTTTCCCGAGTTGTGCCTCGTAATACCCTTCACTGAATATGTGTATGTGTACGCAGGTGTGTGTTTCTAAGTGTTATTATCACTAAAAGCAAATAAGAGTGTTAAACGCTACACAATTTGACTAGTGTTAACGAGTGTAAGAGCATCTCTTCATTCCTGCTAATGGCTCCCGTGCTAATGCTTCACGTTACCGCGCATCTTGCATTACTTTGAAAAACAAAATGAACTCAGATTGCTCCACTGAGCTGAGAAGACTGTGAAATAGGAAAGTTTTAAAACATCAGTCACTGGGCACACAGCTCGGATTTTAAGAGTCTCTTCAACAGAAGGGGCAATCTGGGCCATACATACAAGGTCTATATGCTAGCTTTCTCATTCATCTTTTTTGAGCCAATCACCAGAGCAAAAAATGCCATGTGACTAATCTATAACCAGTGGTGTTGCGGACAGGCGATCTCTCCCAAGGAGGGACACGGACTTGTGGTTCGCGGAGGGTGCCCGTGGATTTGTGCTAAGCTTCAAAAATGATTCGTTGAATTTAATAAAAAAAATTATCGTAAGTGGTTGCACACAATTGATTTTAGCTACATTTAAACAAATGCATTAAGTTGAACTTAATCAATTTTAGTTCAACTTAATGCATTTGTTTAAATGTAGCTAAAATCAATTGTGTGCAACCACTTACGATACATTTTTTTGTATACATTTTTTTTTTCAGTGTGTCTATAACAACTATTGCAGAAGACAGAGGAGTTTCATGCTGTAAATAATAATATATCTATATAAATAAAAATATGTGGCTGTCATTCGCTTAAACAACAAAAATTAAATGCACAGGTTAATCACACTAGTGTATATATACTAGAATGTATACTGTATATTTTTTTTACATTGAATTTCCAAATTAATGTGGAAACAACATACAGCATTTTAAATATTTTAGATTTTAAATATTTGAATGGCATCTTGAATAAAGGCTATCACCGATGCCAATAATGAGACAGATGCCTCTATATAACATTTAAAAGATTTTTATTTTTATTTTTATTTCTGGGGATAAAATTAGTAAATCTTTTCAAATAATTCAAAACAGTATAATTGATAGCCAGGCCTAAAATGCAAATTACCTAATTATCTATAATTTATTACCAATTAGAGAACTAACAGAATAAAAAAAATATTATACCTTTTAATTTAAGTAAACAATATTCACAATATTCAAATGAATAAAAAATCTGCAACATTATGTCCTCGCATGAAACCGTTTTGGCTATTTAAAAAGCTTCTGATGAAAACACTTGTTTTCCTTTTCACAAAATATTCAACTCCAGTCATTTAAGGCACTTTGAACATAAGCAAACTTTTTTACATTCATGGATTACGCAGCATGGCTCAAACCCAACAACACGGCTGATTTTGGAAACACATTCCTGATTATGGTTTTACATAAAAATACACAGAGTAATTGCATAATGCAATAGTGGTGAGGCTTTACAATATGTTACTGGCCTCCAACTAAAAACCCATACAGTTACTTTCAACATTCTGTCAGACAGGCCTTCTTTTAATTCAGTTTCAGCTGTTGATCAGTGTTTTTTTTTGTTTTTTTTTTCATCATTAAAATGACTCATCGAATCATGCCTTTGTCACGACTGTCGAGCGATATTTCATAATCCGCTTTTTATTCATCCCATCAGCTGTAGATCTAATGCCAGACTTAGACATGACGCCTAGAGAGTAATGTCACATAATCATGAATTAAAAAAAACTAACCAAGTAATCCATCTGTGATTTGTGCATGCAGTGCACAGGAGATTTGATTTTGCTAATGGAACCTGCCAATGTCAGATCTTTGCTCTGTTACCTCCACGTCTATTTTTCTCCAATTATGCCATCAGGGCTGAAGAGGCTTTGATCTGCGGGCCCATAGGGAGGGCCATCTCTTCACGGGAGGAGTATATTACACAACTAGACCGCTGATAGCGCTAGAAGCTGTGATGATTGTTAGGGGGGAAAAGGCCTTATTTTTCCCATTAAGAAAAGTGGGCTGTAAAAGATGGCCATTCTGAAATAGACAGAATGTGTGGGGTCATTTCAATCTCTTGGAGAGCTACGGGGACCCATATGTGCATAAGACGGAGGCATTTCCAATGCACATATCAACAAGCTATCACTTAACGCATGATTACAGTGAGATGATTAGGGTGCTGTGAAAAAAGGAAGTCAAAACTAAAAGTGAGATAGGAAGTGGGGGAGTACATCAAAAGTGATGGTACCACTTGAAAGCATAGTTGGTGCCATGTGTCTGAGTCTGTCCTCTCCATCAGGTCAGTCTGTTTGTGTCTGGCCTCTTATTTATGGCGGTATTAAAGTTGAGCAGATAATGGGAATCTGAGGATATCGGTTTGGATTATCCAGCTTTGAGAGGACTGGATTTCTCAGTCTGCAGCCAAAGGGAAGCTGTTGTGTTCTTTGTTGTGCTGTGCTGACTTGACTTCAGAGCAGGCTGTGCTTTATAAGATAGAAATTTCTCTTTGCTGAATGTTATCAAAAGGGATGAGTGTGAGAGACCCAAAATTAAACTATTGGATAAGATAGTTCTGACCTGAAAAACTACATTTGCATTTCTACCAGAAAGACTCGGGAGATAAAATGATATAACAAGAGTAAATTTATTAATAGCTCAGCAAGCATAGTCTTTGGCGTAGGCCCCGTCCTTAGCAAGCAATGCGAGGGTAACGGAATCTGCAAATCCCGCCTGAAGATGAAGGCAGGGGCGCAGCCGACCCCCTGGAGGTAAAGGAAGGGACCATCCTGGTGGTGGTGGGGAGGATGGAGGGAAAGGACCATCTTGGAGGTGGTTGGGGAGGATGGAGGTAATTGGCGCCGTCAGTATCTGCGAACTCAGACGGATGTAAGTACCATTCTTTTATACTGAGAGTGTTAACACATGATTGGTTAGAAGTGAGTTAATTCATAACGCGCTGATTGAGTCTTCCTGGCAGAACTTAACGCTAAGCTTACATTTCTAGAAGGAAATGCATTTGCTTGAAAAGTAGCAAAGGAATTATATAAAGTTGTAGGTATGTTTCAGGTATTTCGAAAGCGATAACTAATAACTAATGAGCACAATTCAAGAATCCAGTAACTTTAAAATGGATGAATGTGTCTTTCCAACGCTATCTCACGACCAATTCGTACGAATTCGTACGAATGATAAAAATTTGGCTAATTCGTACTAATTCGTACGACCTCACTCGTACGAATTTGTACGATTTGTCTAAACCCACGTGATGGGTAGGTTTAGGGGCGGGGTCAGGGGTAGGTCATTCGTATGAATTCATACGAATTGGCCAATTCTTAAAATATGTACGATTTTGCAAAAATCGTACTAATTCGTACGAGTCAGGTCGTATGAATTCGTACGAATAAGCCACCTCGTAGAATTTGTACGTTTTCCTGTGAGATCGGGCTGGTCTGTCTCTGTAATTATTTTTCTAAAACTGACTCAAAAGTTTGGGGGTCAGTAAGATTTTCTTAAAAATAATTTTATACTTTTATTCAATTGATCAAAATAAGATGAAGACATTTCTGACATTACAAATGATTTCTATTTCAAATAAATGCTGTTCTTATGAACTTTCTAATCAACAGAATCCTAAATAAAAGTATTATGGTTTCCACTGAAATATTTAGTTGCACAACTGTTTTCAACATTGATAATAAGAAATGTTTCTTGAGCACAAAATCAATATTATCACTGTTACAACTACGTTTACATATGATTGGAAGCAAAAACTAATTCAGATTAGTAGGCCAGAAACCTCACGACTATTTCAGATGAGCAGGATAATAAAACTGCTGTGCATCAAATCAAAGAAGAGGGAAAGAAAGGGCGGTGTAAGTCTGACATTATCTTCAAAATAAAGTTTGAATATAGTCTGTGTTGAGTGATTTCAACTCAAATTGACTGAAAAAAAAAATGCATGTGGATAAGAAGAAAAAAAGTAATTTCTTTATTTATAATTGAGCAATTTCTGAAATGGCTGAATAAACTGGTTTTAGTCTGGAAACCAAACATTCATTACATTTCAATTTAGTATGCCTTTTATGTCGAAATACAATATCGCGTGCATATCAGCCAAATTTTTGGACATCAGAAACACATTTTGATGTTAAGAGATGAAACAGAATAAAAGTACATACAGACATTAGCACGTAGGTTATATACACAATCTGGTGCTGCTCTTTTGCAAAATTGATTAGAAAATTAGATTTGTGCAGTGGAAACAACAAAGACTCATTCAAAACCCCAAATCTATTGAGCAGACTGATGTGGATCTATTGATCTTGTTTTCATTGTAAGCTTTAACAAGCAAGGTGAACAAACAAAACAGAGAAAGAGAAAACGAAATCAAACCGCAATTCAAGTTGATCTCCAATAGTATCTATTTAACTAGCTAAATACAGCCACTATCCTCTATTCACACAAAAATATCCCAGGAGTGTCCTCAGAGTAGACCTTGAGTAATTGTAGCACAGTGTCTTTAACCGAGACAAGTCTTTTTAAAGAACCTCGAACATCTCAAGAGGAGCTTAAGGGATTTGGCTTGAAATCATGACAGCCCATCGGTTATGCTGCAGCAGTACTCATGCGAGTTCCTGGAATGACATGAATGTTTATTTGTGCTTGTGAGACAGTTTGTACTGTACTTTGGAACAAGACTGTTCAATACTTGTAATAAATGTTCAACATTTAAGCCAAAGGTAAAACATTAGGAATTGGTTTGATTTCTTTGGTCTGATTCCATCTGATTTCACTGGGATTCATTTAAGACAATAAATCAGTCATCACAGCAGTCACTGCGGAAAGACTTCAACATGGCTGACACCGTTCCAATGATTAAAGCGATGCCCATGAGGCTGCTTTCCTCCTCCATGAGCTCTGCTAAAGATCTCTGTTTTAGTCGTCTGGAACAGGCAGTACTGCAGCTACAGAAATAATCCGATCCTGCATCTTGGCCTCATCTACAGACAACCAATCTTGAGCACTCACTTCATCTGAATGTAAATGGACAGGGAGGAGATAAGCTGTGAGAGCTGGAATTGTTCTCACAGATGAACAAAGTGCTGTTTCTGATTGGTCGTGATTGTCCAAGCACAGCATGCAGAGCAAATTAGAGGTGACAATGAACTCTGTATACAATGTAAAACGTGTAAGCATTTATTTATTTATTTATTTATTTACTTGTTTGTTTATTTTGGTCATACCATCCACACATTTTTCTTATTAGAAATTAAATTAAATAAGAAAAATTAGTATTTTCTATAATTATGCAATTTCTAAAATGGCTGTATAAACTTTATTTTATTTTATTATTTTTCAATTAGTTGCTGTATCAATAGAGAAAAATTTGGCCTTTCTATATAAATGCTTTTAAAAAGTGTGCCTTGTACACCTTATAATGCATTGTATGGTCTCATGAATAATTGTAACCACAGTTATAATACATTTTAAAAATACAATATGTAAGAATTTTGTAATAAAATATCCAAAAAAATCACTTGCACAGTGTGATATAAGTAGTAAGTATGCTATACCTTGTGTCAAAATGATTAATGACTTTGACTTTTGACCTTGACCTTCCGGTCGCCCTAAAGTCCTAAAAAGACCTTATTGCTAATTAATCTTATCCTTTTTTTTTAGACCTTGTTGTAAATTAAACAATGTCTGTTCAAAAAATTTAGATTGTTGAAAAACTGTACTTAGCCGTCTTAAATCTCATTTATATGAAAAAGATTCAATCAGCATTTTTGTACCAATATTTATATTGAAATACTTTTATTTATACTGAAATATTTTTGTATAAATAAGATCTAAGACGCCTAAGTACAGTTTTTCAACAATCTAAAGTTTTTGAACAGACGCTGTTTAGTAAAAATAATACCTTAGGTTAAATTTAAGCAAAATCATTACAGAAGTCTTCTAAGAAGATAAATAGAAGATATGATTTTAATAAAACTTTAAAGATTTAAACAGTCTTTTAAATGAATTTAGCATAAAACTCTGGATATACTCTGGAACGCAGCCTAGATTTACTGTGACATTGTCCCCCGAGACTCATCTGGTCTGTAACTCCTCTCGTCTCTGGACGGGTCTGAAGCTTCAGTTCACACTGTGGTTTATCCCTGAAGGATCTGGGGGTGTTTTGTTTATGAAAATCTAAACTATTTGCTTTTTGCATAAAAAACGACTTCACCTCTCTGGAAATGTAAGGCGTTTTTATTTATATATTTATATAGCTAAAACTTTGTTTACATTTTAGTAACATAATATGTTATTATTCATTGGTTATATATTTTATTAATAATAATTTAATTTAACCCTCAGAGAGTCTTCGGTCACTTCTGACCGAATAATTTTCTGTTTTGAATTTAAAAAAATCACAGCTTCATCGGAAGGTTATGATACTTGGTGACTTTTATGGCATTAGGTATGTTAATACAAAAAAAAAAAATTAGGTCATGATCCGAGCATGCTAAGTGGTCGTAAAAAAAAATAGTCACACTCAGTGTCTTCGGTCAAAAATGACCGACCCATAGGAAATGAATGGGAAATTTACAAAAACACAAAAATTCTCTGAATTTTTGTCTGTACAATCTACAAATCGGCCACGATTCAAAAAAAAAGTACACCACAGTAAAGGGGTGACACTCTACAATATCAAGAGTGCAAAAAATTCACACCCACCCACACACACACACATACAAACACACTTTTATACACATACACACCAATAAATTCAGATTACAAAAAATCTGTTTTGAATTTTTTTAAATCACAGCTTCATCGGAATGTTACGAAACTTGGTGACTTTTCTGGCATTAGGTATGTGAGCACAAAAAAAAATTGAGTTCATGATCCGAGCATGCAAAGTGGTCATAAAAAAAAATAGTCACACTCGTGGTCTTCCGTCAAAAATGACCCCCATAGGAAATGAATGGGAAATTGACAAAAACACAAAAATTCTCTACAAATCGGCCACGATGCAGAAAAAAAGTGCTCAGCAATGAAGGGGTGAAACTCTAAAACATCAAGAGTGAAAAACATAACATAATTAATAATTATAATTAATATATATATATATATATATATATATATATATATATATATATATATATATATATATAATTAATATATATATAATTAATATAATAATTATTAAAATTATTAAAATAATAATTAATAAAATGTTATAAACCATGGCAAAAAGTATTATTTGAGAATTTCTAAAAAAAATACATTCAATCCACATCTTAAAAGTAAGTAATTTGGTCCAAAAACAACTAGAATTCACAAGCATCTCCATTTAGAGCTATACAGGCATCTAGTGGTAAACCCATGCAATAACATGATTTAGTTCATTTTATGTTTAATAAATTGATTTTTTTTATTTTTTTTTATTTTTATTTTCTGAAAGCCTAGTCTCTATTTTAACCGAAAATGTATAAAAAAAAAATTTTGAAAAAATTGAAAAAAAAAAATTAATCATTATTTTCAATGGCAAAAAATGGACTATAAATAATGCATAAATATTAATAAGTTCAATCAAATTGTCTCAAAATACTAAATTAAAAAGAATAAATATTATAGAACAAAAATAAATTGCATTGGTTTTTACTGGGATGGAGGAAGTTTCATTTTTAGGTGTCCGGTCACCTCTGACCGGGAAGGCACTGAGTGTGACTGCTAAACGAAGACTCTCTGAGGGTTAAAATAGAGATTAGTTAATTTTTTAAACCGTGTGTGTGCACGCACTCAAAACAGCTTAGAAATATTTATTTATTTCATTTTTTTTTTAAATGTACAAATGTAGTTTTCTGTGATGGTCGTGTTTAGGTGTACGGATAGAATATACAGTATTGGTAAAAAATGCTGATTGAATCTTTTTCATATAAATGAGATTTAAGACGGCTAAGTACAGTTTTTCAACACTCTAAATTTTTTGAACAGACATTGTTAAATAACAATTATACTTTAGGTCAGTCACCGTTAAGACTAACATTACATACACTCTGACATGATGCACAGAGGCCCCTCTGAGTCAGAGAACGACAGAGAGAGAGAGAGAGAGAGAGAGAGAGAGAGAGAGAGAGAGAGAGAGAGAGAGAGAGAGAGAGAGAGAGAGAGAGAGAAAGAGCCACTCTGTGATTTTATATTATAAGCAATAATAGTTAAGCAACTTTAGTTAAATTAGCAATATAATTATTTTATATATTTTAATTGATATACTTTTAAAGAATAGAATGTTTTATGTAATATAATTTTTATTCTTTTGTTTATCTAAAACTGAATTAAATGGTTTTCAGTAGATTTTTAGTACGATATTATTGTATATTATTTGTGTGAAATATAAAACATGATTAGGGCAACTCTCTTTTTTCTCACTTTCGCTGTTACCTCAGGAATGTGGAGGGGATCATGTCAGAGGACGCGTGCACAAACACAAACAAACACACAGACACATACACCCACACACCCACACACACACACTAACTCTGGCTGGTGAGGCATTCAGGAAAAACAGTCTTTTTCTTCTCACTTTTCCAAAGGGGTCCACAATGCGCTCAGGAATGCGGAGGAGATGCTGACACATCTATATAACAGTGCCTTCAAACTTTCTGTCAAAACCACATGATCTAGGGCTAAAAAGGTTCAAATAGGGCAAAACTTTCTGTCAAAATCACATGATCAAAGCAAGGTCAATAGGGCAAACCATAACAACATATGCCGGAAAGACACCGGAAGGTTAACCTGTCAAAACACATGATCGAAGGGATAGGTAGGGTCAGCAGGTCAATCCATAACAATAGTGGCCGGAAGGGCGACCGGAAGGTCAAGGTCAAAGGTCAAAGTCATTAATCATTTTGACACAAGGTATAGCATACTTACTACTGATATATATTTTCTAAAGTTGTGTACTTACAATATCCCAAAAGTTCCCAAAGATTTTTCCCCAATTTTAAACAATGGCTCGTCCATGGTCACTTGTCACCTGTCAATGACATAATATCCGAGTTATCCCATAGTAACCATGGCGACAGACGTGGACAACTGCGTTACATCTAGTGGCACGCTCACACTGTTGTTGTTTCGTTCAAACATTATGGACCATGGCAAACAGACTTTGGGACAAAAGGAGAACTAAAACGAAGATCAATATCAGCGTGGCGTTTTCGAGATGCCGAGAGCTCCACGCCCGTGGCAAACTTCGACTTGACAGACGCGCAAATGTAGAGGTAAGCAAATGTACATAAAACTAGTCAATGTTATATAGCTCAACATGATGAAGTGTTAGAATATGATCAGTATGTTATTCTAATGTTGATCTAGCTTACTGCGCGTCTCATACAGACAAACTAACACATAGAATAACATTCTAACTTTCAACACACTCAAATGCAGTTTAGTGTGGTAGCGTAGACCAAGTGAAACAGCGCTGCGTTATCTCACAAGTTTAATTCGTCAGATAAACTGACCTGTGTGAGTAGTAATTCAGCACTTGCGAGTAGTTCGGTAGAATGAAATGTCCTTATTCCTTTATATCCGCGGGACTCGCGTGTGGCGCTGATACCTGTCTCTCATTAGCAATCGTGCCCTGCTTCATACCACAGTCATGTTAAAAACATCAATGTATTCACTCATCCATAAACATTATTAGATCATCATGATGGCAAGTTCCATAATTCTGCTTATCACTGCGTCATCAACCTACGCCTTTGTTATTGTAAGAGGTTAGCTACCCCTAGCAGTGAAAAAAATTACATATTGTAGCTTTTATCTATTCATTGTTACACTTTTAATGCATAAAACGCATGGCAAACTACCAATTTCAGATGGAACAAGGAATTTAACAAAGGAATTTGAATTTAACAAAGGCTTTAAGTAAAATGTTTCCCCAAATCTTTCTTACATTTGGTGCATGGCGAATGTTAATTTCACTGTAAGTTAATTGTTCATTTCTACCTCACTTTTAATTAAGATTGTAGAAGTTTGTCTTAAAAACATGCTTCTCCACAAGGAGCTATTAATAATCATTAGAAGAACCTTAATTAGGAAAAATTAATTTTAATCTGTGGGATGCAGTGTAAACATGAACAACACAAGCAGGCAGAGACTAACGTTATGCAGAGGTGTGTCTGGGAGCTTGGCTAAAGATATATGGGATTCATTAGAGGTGTATTAAATACTGCGAGCTGCTCAACTGTGTGTAAGCCATCTATTTATCACACACCGCATCATACATGAGCTGGCATCCCATCAGAGATTTACACAGCACAAAGCTTCACGGTTTCAGAGTCGTGGCATGAAAATTCAAAAGCCCTGTTCCAAAACCTAGTGAGCAAAACATGCCGGCAGCATTTTAAGGCATCATAGGCTGTTCCAAAACGTAGGCCAATTTAATCATGCTGCCTCCTAAGATACCTTCTTTTGGCCAACAGCATCCTTTTTAAAGACAGCAGCAGAACACATTAATTCTGTACAAAAATAGATCAATAAAAATAGTTTAAACTTACTAAAAATTGACCATTTGTGTGATATTTATGCTTAAAGGTGCCCCACTCTGTGCCTGACAGGCTAATAGTTAGCTTAGCATCATGCTAACATCAAAGTATCCAACATGGAACGCTATTTGAGATGTTGTCCCAGTAGGCAGCAGGGCAGCTTGGTCTCATCTCTCAAGAATAACTGCTTCTCTGTGCAATCTTTTTTTTTTTCTAACTTCATTCCTGTCACTATATGTTAGATATGGTTGGACTTTTGTATGTAAAAAAGAAATGTCTATCTATAATGAAAATCCTGAATCCTCTATAGCTAATCCGTTTTTTAATCCGTGGAAGACTGGCATTTCAAAAACAAACATTTTATTCAGAGTGAGACATCAAAAGAAAGTGCAAGAAAGCTGAAAACACAATTTACTTATTTTTGAACTGAAAAGAAAAAAATTAGAGCCATTCCAAATCCATGCTTGGAGCACATAAAAGTGCCAATCATCTTTCAGAAGAGCGAGGTCGTATTTCTCAAGGCTCTGAGCTGAGATTAAACTCACTCACCTGTTCACTCAAGCCTGAAGCTCTCCATCCAACACAGTCACAGGGGCCGACAATAACCGTCATCCCAATTAAGGCTTCAGTCACTGGGGAGAACAGCAACCTTTCCTCCTGTCTCCATCTCTGGTTCCTCCCGTACATGGTCTGAAGGTCTGTCACAAAAACCCTGAGGTCAGACACAAACAATGCACAACAGGGATTCAGACTTGAATCAAAGTCCACAGACAGCGCCATTCATTACCTCCAAGACTGTGCCAAAGAATCTCATAAAGGGGATGTTTTAGGGTTTCGTTTGGACACAGAGAGGGTAGATGATGGAAAGGAGGTCAGGGTTCAGACCAGAATGCACATGCTTAGGAATGTATGGCTATATGGTTAGACTGAACTTGACCATGTTATTAAAGTAGTTTGCCCAAAAAGGGAAAATTCTGTTATTATTTATTAGCCATCTTGTCATTCCAACCAAAAATGTAATTTTTTTCTTTGTGGAATGCAAACATGTATAGACTAGATGTTTATTTATTTTTTGTTCATTTGTTTTTTTATTCATATTTGGAGTTAAATAATATTTATCAGTCATATGTGTGTGTGTATGTATGTATGTGTATATATATATATATATATATATATATATATATATATATATATATATATATATATATATATATATATATATATATATATATTAGGGCTATCAAAAAATTTATCGCGATTAATCGCATCCAAAATAAAAGTTTGTGTTTACATAATATATGTGTGTGTACTGTGTATAATTATTTTGTATATATCAATACACACACATGCATGTATATTTTTAAGAAATATTTGCATACATATACTGTATATATTTATACATAATTTATATTATATATAAATATAATTTTTTTATATATAAATTACACATTTTTCTTAAATATATACAAGCATGTGTGTGTATTGATATATACAAAATAATTATACACAGTACACACACATATATTATGTACACACAAACTTTTATTTTGGATGCGATTAATCGCGATAAATCTTTTGAAAGCCCTAATATATATATATATATATATATATATATATATATATATATTATACACGATCATTCAAAACTTTGGGATTATTTAGTCTATATGCTCACTAAGGCTGCATTTATTTCCTCAAAATGATAAATAAATAAAATATTGTAAAATATTATTAGAATCACAAAATAAAACAGTATTTTAAATTATATTTTAAAATGTAATTTATTCCTGAGGTGGCAAAGCTGAATTTTCAGCATCATTACTTCAGTCTTCAGTTTCACATGATCCTTCAGAAATCATTCTAATATGCTGATTTGCTGCTCAAGAAACATTTCTTATTATTCATCATCATTGATGACAACAGTTGTGCTGTGACAACAGTGCACACATAACATCAAACATAATAATCAAAACAATTATAATATATAATCATAAAATAATACTAAAAGTAAAAATAATAATTCTCCTTGTGTTCCACATTTACTCCAGAGAGAAGTAGAATGTCTTGTTTTATCTGGATATAGATGTCATGTATCTTGAGTGCCGTAGGAAACATGAACAAAAACTCTTCTGTCATATTCAAACTTTCGCTCTCTCTCTCTGATGTTCTTTCCGTCTAAAGGGTCAGACAGTGTTCCGTGTCAATCAATCACAGTCAACTTGCCGCCACCCACCTCTGGACAATTACAATATTTATGAGTGCCCATTTCATTGTGCTCTCTCCCCTTTTCAATCTCATTCCTGCTCTCCCTCTTCATCTCTTTGTATTCTTTTTCTCATTTTTTCCCCTTTTCACAGGGTTTATTTTAATGAAAAGCACGGAACACAATCATTCAGGCATTTGCCGGTGTAATTCCTACAGCACAATGATTTGAATGACTATAAGCAGACGGAGGAAAAGTGCTGACAGCTCCAAGAATAAATACATTTCTAAAATATAGGGCCAAAAGCTTCCCCCCCATCACCTCTGCTCGATATACTCACAATAAATCACCTTAATTGATTGAAAAATAAAATGTTCATTGCATTGACCTTTAAGAGGGAGGGGGCTAAAGATGGTTTAAGAAACCAGAGCGGTAACTGAAGCAGTGATGTTTCCATCTTCCATCTAATCAAATGCCTTTGTTGATGCCTCTCTGAGAGATCTGACGTCCCCTGCGCACGCACGCACGCGCACACACGCACACACACTCTTGCATCCCTCTTACTACATTATGACATGAGCTACACACCACCCACAGCCACACAAACTACAGGCAGAAGTCAATTATTAGGTTTTATAGCACGTCTTTGCGAAATGACTTATTCATGGAGTCCTTGTCAGATGAAAATTATACACCCTTTCAATCACCTTCTCTCAAGGGTGTTCTGATAGTGGCAACATAAAAAGGAAACTTTCTTTCACTTACAGACAGGAGCAAAAATTATGTTATGGAACGTATGGAGACATCTTAGATTTTTTACTGGATGCAATAAATGAATTATACATGGAATCTTCAAGATGTTGTCATGAATGCATTTTTAAACCAATTAAATGTTAATATGTGAATGCAGAATGAAATCGAATCAAATTTGTATGTGGATCAGCACACAATATGGCAAGCGATTAAAAGAAGATTCTATGCCCCCTTTAAAGACCCCATGCGAATAATATAGTATGCAAAAATCAAATGAGTCATGTCCAAATATGCATTATTCATAAAATAGTAGGCGACTAATACCGTAATCTGCTCAATTCTGTGTACAGTATAGGTGCTTTAGGTACCATGAAAGTGAAAAAACACACCAATTTTCACAATTATTGTTGAAGGTTTTAACAATTTCTTTGTGATGTATGTGAATGTGTAATAACATGCAAAATAATGATGTTTTGCCAACGTTTCGATACTGATCCTAATGGAAATTGTTCAAGTGGCATACTGTTGCTATGGTTAGCTCCTCAGGCAAACGTGATTTCTGTTCTCTTTGATCTATTTAGTGGCATGTGAAAATGCAGTTGAAATGTTCCTTTTTAATAGGTAGAATTGAAAGAGTTTAATGTAGTTTGCAATTGCTTTGAAATTATTTGGGAAAGGGAAAACCTCTTTGATTAGGTGCTGTCGGATCTCTCAAACCCCCCCATAATAGTTGTCACTCTCCAGCAAGACAGTCAGAGAGGGTTTGAGCTCGGCTCTGAGTTTAAGAGTGCTGCGGACTCATGGGACGTGCACACATTTCACGGATTACAGCTCCAGCCGTTCCAGAGGCTGTGTCCGGATCGATTCACAAGCTCTCTCTCATTCTCTTTTCTCCTCTTTGTTCCCTCCATCCGCGTTCTTCCCTCTGTCCTGTGAGATTTCACACCAGTGTCTGTAGTGATGCATTTGATTGGAGTACACACCTTTTCTGCCCCTCGAGACAGCTATGGGCCCTTGTGTGTGTTACAGACAAAGACATGTCAAGAAGTGACTGTACATCATCTTTGTTCTAATCCTGTGGAAGATTGCATGAAGTTCAATGTCACAGTGGCCCTTTACATGTGTCTTATTGGGAGAATCTGGGTCATATTTCACCACAAATGTCATTTATAAATATATTTTTACTGATTAAAAAAAAAAGAGAAAAGGTCTATGGTTCATATTTACTGAAGAAATTCACATTTAAAAATGGCTGATGCTGTGAAGTATAATTAAAAAGTGAAAGCTATAAATCCCCTTGTGGAGATTTTTTTTGTCATTGCTTTACATGAGATTTACAATGAGCATTTGGGCCGAGTGTGAGGAACCATAATGGGCTATACTAATGCATTGGTTTAGAGAGAGAGAAATAGAGAGCTGTTTTGACATGCCTCTTCCACACTGAGTAGTGTGGAGGCTGAGAGAACCGACAGAAAGACACAGAGATAATACGAAAGAGAGAGACAGGGAGAAAGAGTCTTTTTAATCTGGATTTGCATTAACAAACAACACTTTCTGGCACAAAAAGAAAGATTTGCAGCCTCAAATGATTCCTCTTTGTCTTGCATCATAAGTTCAAGAAAAAAATGGCATTATCCTCTAACAAACATATGTATACTTTTGTAATGCTGTTAATGCATGTGCTTGTGTGTGAAAAGTGTAAGCTATAGGCGAGTCTCTCCATAGATCCTTCTGTGTATCAATACAAGATTTGGATACAAAAAAAAAAAAAGGAAAGGCTTTAATGACTCGGATTCCTAAATCTATCCTAAATTCTTTACATAAAAATCACTGGACAAAGAGTGTATTGCAACGTACCTCTGTGATGCCTCTTTTCCTCAAATAACTTACAAAATTCCCACTATTGCCAAAAAGTGATCAGTTGACTTAACTTTAAAAAAGTCAGGAAACGCGTTGCCTTAAAAGGATTAAGTAAATAAATTTGAAAATGTGGAATTGTCAAGTTCACATAACATCATTTTTTCAATTACGCATGAGCTATTTATTTAAATTTTAGGCAACAAGTTTTTTAAAGGACAAGTTCGGTATTTTACACTTAAAGCCCTGTTTACAGATCGTTTCTGATGAAATAGAATGGTTAAGATAAAAATTTGGACACATGCTGCTGGCCCGAGAATTTTAGGTTTCTTTCGCTTCCCCCCCCCCCACCTACAGAATGGCTGCATATGTGCACTGGAACAATCCTTCCTAAAACGCATTAAACTTTCATTTACAAAGATGTGAAACTCACCGAGTGGTCAGGGGTGTTCACTGATATGCTCACACAAAAATCGCTGCAAAAGATGCTTTCCAACTGGTGTTTTGCCATTCGTTGTAAAACTGTGGACCTATTTTTCCAAATGCCTCACACCCGTACATTCTTCCGTTGAGAGCTTGAATAATAGACACTCGGCAGCCCAGTTTCCGGCGGCGGAGTAATACCGTACCTCACAGCACATCCAATACGAGTCAATGGACATCCAATACAAGTCAATGGAGTTGGACAAAAACTACGATAAAACCTGTTGGAAAGCATCTTTTGGTGAATATTGTGGAAACTAATTGATACATTTAGATAAATATATTTCATACATTATAGCATATTATAATACAACTTATTAGGCCTATATATTTATAGAATAGCAAAGTAGGCCTAATCAATATACAAGACTGAACTACATAGATGTGAAATATAAAGGCTATCATGATCATTTTGCCAACAATGTTTTATTTTTAACTTAAACAAATACAACATATAACATTCAAAACTCATCGGCTTAGACTGCATTTGAAGAAAAATAAACACAACAGTATTCATTGTCCCTCACGCATTCCAGCCACGGGTAGTCATTTTCCCATTCAATTCTATAATTTTGTGCTTTTTTCTTTTTCGCCGGCTGCTCGGAGGTAGTCATTTTTACATTTCCCCCTGTTGTCACTTGTCGTCATCATTGCTACGATACGTGACTCACAATGACCAATTAAAAGGGCATTCTCTGATGATGTTCCAAGATGTTAAAAACGCTACGCTGATCATAGACAAACAGAGGGAGAAATTAGTATCTACCGCACCGTCAGTTTTTTTTTCTTGTCTTCGTTCATAGTCTGACATATATTAGAAGCTATGTGTCTGTCATGGATTTGCACTGAATTGATTCTCAAAAATACGGAACAAAGTGCGTTCCGTATCAGTTCAATACGGAACAAGACTTTTATGTGTCAAATACGGGACGATTCCGTATTATACGGAACGGTTGGCAACCCTAGTTCCAGTGCACATATGCAGCCATTCTGTAGGTGGGGGGGGGGGGGGGGGAAGTGAAAGAAACCTAAAATTCTCGGGACAGCAGCATGTGTCCAAATTTTAATCTTAACCGTTCTATTTCATCAGAAACGATAAACAGGGCTTTAAGTGTAAAATACCGAATTTGTCCTTTAAGTTAAGTCAACTGATCACTTTTTACAGTGAAGTAAATAAAAGGTAGGCCTCCCTGTAAATGTGTGTGTGAATTTATTTGTGTCCTGTTGTTTTTACAAAAAAATTAATCCTGGCAGTTGTGGTTGGCAGAATAATTCTGTAATGTAAACATATTTACAGAAGAACCTGTAAATTTTACAGTATAAAACTAATTTACAAACAAGAAAATTGCAATTTAAACCCATAAATTTAACAGCCCACATGCCTTCTAAAGTCTATTTTGCACCTTTAACAACTGAAAACCACTATAATAAAAGAGGAAGCCACATGAATCATAAAGAAGTTCGTCACAAGCCTTTCCACAAGCTGAATTGTACAAGTATACAGAAGGTGCACAGAGTTAGTCATTCACGCAAACACAAAACACCATCATGGTGACACACATTACCCTAAAATAATGCAATAAACATTCATTAAACAACATAAGATGTAACATAAAACCCAAATGTGCATAACTGATAACAAAAACTATTAAGAAACATAATTATTTAAACGAAATACTTTCAAATGTGAAGCGTCACAGAGGGAATTCTGGTTTTTCACTGTAAATTATCATTTTATTTGCCCTTTTTAACTTCTAAAAACTGTACATTTAAGTCAAGTCAAGTCAAGTATATTTGTATAGCGCTTTTCACAATACAGATTGTATCAAAGCAGCTTCACAGTATTAAATTAAAATAATACAACAAGGTTTGTTTCTAGTGGAATTTATTGATTGATAAAATCAGATTAAATATCCCCAGAATATCCCCAACTGAGCAAGCCAAAGGCAACAGTGGCAAGGAACCGAAAAACTCCATCAAATGACCTAATGGTGTCCTAAAACTCCATCAGGTGACCCAATGGAGAAAAAAAAACCTTGGGAGAACCCAGGCTCAGTCGGGGGCCAGTTCTCCTCTGGCGTTTATGAACTAGAGGCCGAATTGTAGTTTGAACTGTAAGATTAAAAATATTATATGAATGCCTGGCTGAAGAGATGCGACTTTAATCTAGTTTTAAACTGGGAGAGCGAGTCTGAGCAACGAACACTATCAGGAAGGCTATTCCAGAGTTTTGGAGCTAAATGTGAAAATGCTCTCCCTCCTTTGGTGGACCTAGATATCCTAGGTATGACCAAAAGCCTTGAATTAAGTGATCTTAAAGAGCGCGATGGATTATAGGGCGATAGAAGATCCGTTAAATAGACTGGAGCTAAGCCGTTTAGGGCTTTATAAGTCAGTAGCAATACCTTGTAATTAATACGGAACTTTATAGGTAACCAATGCAGTGATGATAAAATCAGTGTTATATGATCATATTTTCTTGATCTAGTAAGAACTCTAGCGGCGGCATTCTGGACTAACTGTAGCTTGTTTATTAACATTTAACATTAAAATACATTTAACAGTATTTTCCTATGAAAATTCATGAAATATCCGGTTAGATCTTTTACAGGGTTTCCAGTTTTTCTGTATATAGTACAGGAGCGTTTTTGGAATATTTTACCATTAAAATTGTACTCATTTTTTTACAGTAAGTGTTTACAACTTTTGTATTATTGTATGTTGCAGATAGCACTTAAAAGACAGCAGTTGTTACTTTTTATAAGGAAGAACATTTAAAAACACAAATCTGATCTAATTGCGTCATTTGCAATGGAATGAATAACTTGTTGATTTCCTTACAAGTAGGCTACACAGTTTTGTAGCTTTGTTGTCTGATTTTGCAGTTCTTTGAATTAATGTTGTAATATTGTGATTTATCATTTGGTTGGTTTGACTCATTGCTTAGAACTGTTTATTAAAGACTTTTTTTGAAATGCATTTAAGGAAACTGAAAAGGGAAAATACATCCGGCATTGGTGGGCGGTCACTGTTGCGCTGTATTGTCCTGAGAAATGAAACTGGTCATTGATTCAAACAAAAAGCTGTGAACACTTTCACTTCAAAAACATGGCGAATTACAGAAATCCCTCCGGACACACAGAAATAGCTTTTAGTAATTAGTGCTGGCCTTTGAGGAACCCATGGTTCTCCCACTTGTCAGTCATTTTCTGAACAAATATAGTGACGCATGTAGGAGCATAAAATATAAACAGACAAAACAAATGTTCAGGGATTCTGAGAGGGTAAATTCCCTCAGCACAAACACGAGTGTGTGAATACGAGAGAAGACTAAAATGAGGGACATCCTGTTACACACAGCCACTCATTCTCAGACTAAACAGTGGCTATGATTCCTCTGTATCAACACTATAGTTATTTTTTAACAACTAACATTCAAGGATCAGAGGTCATCAAACTGTTTTGGCACTGCAGATTTGGACTACCACTTTATAACAAGACTCTCACAAACACCGTGTGTAGCTGTGTTGCTGACAGCAGGAATGGGCCAGTAATTGCATACCTGCCTTTATATCAGGTACTGAAGCCTAGAATCCAGTAAGGTTGAACCATATCGTTTTTTTTTTTTTCTGTGAGAGAGAGATAGGCAGAAAGAGGGAGCCTCTAGCATGTAAATGCATGAGTGGAGTAGAGACCATGTTTTTCACATGCATGGTTCACAGTGCTGATGACAAAGAAGATCATGGATACTTGTCATATTGCCTACCAACACTACAAATATTTAACATGATATATAAAAAGCTGTGCTCTCCACACAAAGGTCGTTCCAAAAAGTATACAGAAACGCTATATTGCCATGTAAAAATAATAAAATAATAAAATAACTAGTCAGTTTGTAAGGCAGTATCAGATGTATCCTTCACATGGAAGAGCAATACTTAGCAATATTATAAATACTTTTCTTTCATTCAAAATGTATTATTAAAAATCATTCCTATATGTAAACATGTAATAGTGTGTGTGTGTGTGTGTGTGTGTGTGTGTGTGTGTGTGTGTGTGTGTGTGTGTGTGTGTGTGTGTGTGTGTGTGTGTGTGTGTGTGTGTGTGTGTGTGTGTGTGTGTGTGTGTGTGTATAACATAACATACAATAACAAATACATGCAGAAATATGCAGATTTGGTTATTATTTTAATAAGAAAAAGCCAAGTAAAGTCACCTTTATTATATAGCGCTTTATACAATGCAGATTGTTTCAAAGCAGCTTTACAGTGATAACAGGAAATATGATGCATTTCGGCTGTTGTTCAGCTGAAGTCAGTTCAGTGTTGATTCAGTTCCATTGTAAAGACCATCAATTATTAAATTAGTTCATTTCATCTATAAAGCAGTTCTGCAGAAAACAGTGATGTCATTGTCCAGCTCAGTTCAGTTCTCATACAACAGCGTCAGTGCAGTCAGATCAATAATATTGTTGAATATTAAGTATCCCCAACTAAGCAACACAAAGGCGACAGTGCAAGGAACTCAAAATCCATCAGACTCCCAAGAACCATCTTCCAACCCTGAATATTACATCACTAGCTTAGAAACATGATAACTTGAACCATTTGCTCCCTGTGGTCTTCATGTGTGGAATGCTATACATGAGTGTCTACTTTAATGTCTATGAGTTTCAAATGAGCAGATCCAGGACTGCATTGATTTTGGGATAAATGTATGTGTTAATGCTTATAATTCTATACTCTTATAGACAGCTGAAAGCATAAAAAAAACTGGCCATATTAATAATTAAACCAAAACCCAATTGTGAAGACATTTTCTGAGATTTCTATGAAGTTCGGTCAATGAGTTTCTTGTGAGGTCCCATTTAGGTTGCAGCCTAAGAAGACAGTTGCCAATGTAGCGCTCAACAGTTTGTGTACTAAATGGATTTAAGAAAAGAGCAATATAATCATCAGGAAGATGTGCTTTTAAAATAGAGACTGACTGTCCTTATGTCAAAAGAGGTACTTTGACCCGATCTCCATTAAGTTCTGAAAAGCTGGTTTATCTGAATCCAAGAGGAACCCCTTCAAGCACAAAGAGGAGAGAAAGTGGAGGAGAAAACAGCACAGTAAACCAGCAGTGTTTGCCCCTGAAATAAAGCCTCATCGATCCCTGTGTTCTGTAATTGGCAGTGAAGGTTTGTCCTCTGCTTTGCTGGAGTTATGGACGAGCTTTGTGAATAGAGCCTTGAGTGCGTGTGTGAACATCCGCAGAGAGATGCAGAGCCTATGGTGCCCTTCAAAGAGTCACAAGAGGTGAGGAGATAGTCCCTCAACAGATAGAGTAAAATTAAATGCAGACTAAACTCAAGCTCAGCTCTGATTAACCAACCACATAAAGGACGGAATAAAGAGAAGGACAAAGAAAGAGGTGCAGAACTCTGAAAAGGCCTGGAATACAAAGCAGGACACAAGTGTTTGGTACACATGTGCGCACACACACTTGTTGAGCAGGATGTGTAAACAACAGCAGGTCATTACTGCTATCCTTTGTCATTGTCTCTTGGTGTCTTGAAGCAAAGAAAAAGTATTTCTCTCTAACCCCTCATGCATAGTTCCAATCTTCTTCGAGGTGTCTTCACAGTGAAACCTTGACAGTGGGTTGGTTGGGTGACTCAGCTTTTCTCTCACAATGACAACCGTCTGAAAGAGATGCTGGCACTAGGAAAGGTTTCACTTCAGCTCACAGGGAGGTAGACGTGTGAGTGTGTGACCGTACACTGTTTTATAAGGTAAAATCTTCTCTACTCAGATCTCAGATGCAAACATTCCACCAAATGGAATCCTATAGTAAGGGGATGTTCACACAGGGCTGGGTAAAAATCTTTATTTAATCTCAGTATGGGATCTTTTACTCAAGTGTTTCCTTTATAACTGTTGAATCTTCATCACTGCAGAACAATGCATTGCAGTCTACAAGCACCACGGTTCTGAAAAATGAACAAATTAATATTCTAACTGATAAATGCCCAAATAAATCTTGATAGACCCAGAATTGAAATCTAATCAAGAGCTTGTCGAATCGAAATCGAACTGAATTGGGAACCTCCAATACAATTTATGTAGACACTCAATACAAATTGAAATTCTTGTTTCAGCTAGATTCGCCTGTTTTTTACAACTAGCATTGAGCATTGATGAAGTATTTTTAACTTCACACAATGTCTTAAAAAATAGTGCAGCCATCCTGTGTGAAATGAAATCTCATAAGGGACTAATTAGGAACACTCTTTATAGGCAGAAACAATAAAGTACATAGCATATCCAGTAAAATAGTCAAGGGACGTCCCGAGTAGTTACTACATTTGACAAGAAATTAAATTTGCGAGTATGTTAAAAAGTATGTTCTAGATGAATGTATACAGTATGCAGTATGAATGTGTGTAATATGAGTATACAGACGTAGTACATCTTTTATGTTGTCATGTGACTTACAACATCAGTTTGCATCACTTCACTGCCATACACAACTTCTCTCCCTCATGGGATATGAAAGTGTGTGCACTTCAGAATCTCGGTGAAAGTAGTAGGTCATCCAGGTGCTTTTTACTTTTTGAGTTCTGACATATTACTAATTTCACATAGTTTTTTGCCTATGTATATATATAATAGGGAAGTAGGCATATTCCGACACAGACTCAATGTTTACTTAGGTTGAACTTGTCACAATGCATCCTGGGATAGAATTTGTCCAAATTTTAAAGGCAGAATTCTGAAAAAAAGTCGGCAGCTCAGTTTTGAGAGTTAATGTTACACAAAGAATCACAAACTGCCACATGCATGCCTACACACTGTGCTGTGGCAAAAGACAAATGTTTTGAGTAATGAGTGTCCAGAAGGCTATCTAGTGACGCTTCCTGATGGATATCTCCTAAAAACACACACACAGAGAGAGATACAGATGACCAAAAGCTTCTGGGTCCCTTTATCAACCCAGAGTGTCTGTTATAGATCAGAAATTTCAATCAATCATTCGGAGACACTCAGGCCTTACACACCTAAACACAACACCTGACAGCGCTCTCTCTCTCTCTCTCTCTCTCTCTCTCTCTCTCTCTCTCTCTCTCCTGTTTTTCTAAATGTTTCTCTCTTTCAGACTCACTCTCTTCCTCTTTCTCTGAAAATCCTCTGGGCTGAATGAATGGACAGCTTCTACAGAGAGAGAGGCTGTATTCAGCATGATTTGCAATAGGATTACAGCAGTGATGTTGCTAGCTCTCTTTGGCAGCAGCAGGGAGGAATTTTCACTGCTCCTTGTGAGAATGAATTGGACTTTGAGGGCTGCTAGAGCTTGTTTGCAGCAGGTGCCATAATCTGGTTAACCGATGCTAAGCACTCGCACCTATTGCAATATAAGAAAACATTTGTACATTTGGGTAAGGCTGTCAATTGATTAAAAAAAAAATTATACCTGACCAATGAAATACAATGATTAATTTATACATTTTATTTTAGAATTCAATTTTTTTATGGAGAATCAGATGGATGGATTATTCAGAGCCTTCAAAGTTTCACCTTCAAACCATTTTCACCTGGTTTAAGTCTTGGCATTAGAATGAAAGCTTGTATGTCAGTGTTCATGTGGACGAGGGAAGTAGTTTACCCTAGGATACATAATGTGTGTGTTTACAGCATCAAACTATTTGATTTTCCCTGTGGCTGACAGTGGTATTAAATAATGTAGGTGTATTTCACCATTTCTTTACTCCAACAAGTTTCCAAGTAATGTCTGTCAACACTTAAACCAAAAATGATACATTTCACCCAATCACAGCTGATTAGAACATATGTGATGTTTAATATACAGTTATTTAGGGATTTTGGAACAATGGGATTTCCACTGTGGGTGGGGCTACATGACCTACCAACACTAAAATACATTTAAAACCCAGTTTACATGAGGCATTGTTCAGTCTACCCACTAACACAGCTCTTTCAGAGTGCAGGTGTGTGGGTGGGTGGGTCTGTGTGCATCCACAAGTGAGTGAAATAACCACTTGAGACTGTAGGACAAATTAGAGTCATATGAAAAACACTCAAAGACACATAAATATATGTCTGCCCAGATGTGATGTAATTAGCATCATTGATCTATGGCAGACGGGACGGTGTGGTTTAGTCTTAAGCGTCTCATAAAGGACTGGCTCCTCTGTGGGCTACAGTTAGAGCTCAGCTAACATGGCAGAGACAAATGCATCTAATTACATTCAGAGGCCCAGACTCATAAAGCCCATCTGAACCGAGACCAGCTCTGGGGTGGATAGGCAATCATTCGAGACCACAGCCCAACCTGCTATCAATCACATCAGATCAATGGAAAGATGCACAGTTACCGGGGCAGGTCAGCACGATTAGAAGTTACTTAGCGATTTCTTATGTATATGACATCCAATTGAGCCAGCAAGCGGCATAATTGACTGGAACTAAAACTTTAAGCTAACTCATGTGATGCTTTAGAATGGTATCTTCAGGAATGTTTGTTTCTCCATTTATCTGAATATCTTAAAAACAATAGGCAAAAATGGCAAATACATAATAAATTAAAGCTGCAAGCAGCGATGAAAGGGCCCTCGCACCCGTGCCGCCGCCACCCGGTGGCTTTAGGAAGACAGAGCATGGTTGGACAATGTGCATTTAAGGAGGTATATATAGTAGTTGCTAGCATGTTTAGTGTGTTTCTAGCATGCTCAGTACACAATAGTTATGTGGTTAGTACTGCATTACTATGTTAACCATGTCAGTTTCTGTTGCCAGTAGGTGGGGCTATGTCTATATCTGAATATCGCTATGTAGATGTATTCAGTGCAGGACTTTTATCAAACATGTGGAGTTTGGGGCAGATTGGACATTGTATGCTTGAGTTACAACAACTTCTTTTAGCATTTCTAGCATGTTTTATGATGTTTCTAGCATATTACATATTAATTTTGGGGTAGATTGGACATTGCATGCCTGAGTTACAGCAAATTCATATTTAATTGCAGTAATAGGATGCTTTAACACTTAGCTAAGTATTTGATTGCATGTTTCTAGTATGTTGCTAACATGTTTAGCAGTTGGTGGCACTTTTTTATATGTTATTAGGAGTCCAGAATAGTGTTAAACGTCACTTCCTGTTGCCAGCAGGCAGCGCTATGACTATATCTGAATATGAGCATGGACTTGTGTTCAGGAGATAACTATTATCAAACGTGTGAAGTTTGGGGTAGATTGGACATTGTATGCCTAAGTTACAACAACTTCCTTTAGCATTTCTAACATGCTTTAGAACTTAGCTATGTGTTGCTAGCATGTTTCTTGCATGTTACATATTAAGTTTGGGGCAGATTGGACATCCCATGCCTGTGTTACAACAAATTCCTATTTAATTGCAGCAATAGCATGCTTTAACACTTAGCTAAGTGTTTGCTAACATGTTTCTAGTATGTTGTTAGCATGTTTAGCACTTGCTGGCACTTTTTTATATGTTATCAGGAGTCCACAACAGTGTTTAACATGTCACTTCCTGTTGCCAGCAGGCGGTGCTATTACTGTAACTGAATGAGCATGGTCATGTGTTCAGGACAGAACGCTTATCAAAAGTGTGAAGTTTGGCGCAGATTGGACATTGCCTTCTTGAGTAACAACAACATCCTGTTTCATTGAATTAGCACGCTTTAGCACTTAGCTAAGTATTGCAAGCATGTTTTAACATGTTTCTAGCATTTTTAGAAGTCAGTAGCATTTTTAACATGTTGCTAGAACGGCATCAACGTGTTAAACATGACACTTCCTGTTACCAGTAGGTGGTGCTATTACTATAACTGAATATTCTCATGTAGATGTGTTCAGGCCATGACTGTTATCAAACGTGTGAAGTCTGGGGCAGATTGGACATTCTGTGCCTGAGTTACAGCAAATTTCTATTTAATTGCAGTAATAGCATGCTTTAGCACTTAGCTAAGTGTTTGCTAGCATGTTTTAGCATGTTTCTAGTATGTTGTTAACATGTTTAGCACTTGCTGGCACTTTTTTATATGTTATCAGGAGTCCACAAGAGTGTTAAACATGTCACTTCCTGTTGCCAGCAGGTGGCGCTATGACTGTAACTGAATATGAGCATGGTCATGTGTTCAGGACAGAACGCTTATCAAAAGTGTGAAGTTTGGAGCAGATTGGATATTCCATGCCTTAGTTACAGCAACTTCCTATTTAATTGCAGCAATAGCATGCTTTAGCACTTAGCTAAGTGTTTGCTAACATGTTTCTAGTATGTTGTTAGCATGTTTAGCACTTGCTGGCACTTTTTTATATGTTATCAGGAGTCCACAACAGTGTTTAACATGTCACTTCCTGTTGCCAGCAGGTGGCGCTATGACTGTAACTGAATATGAGCATGGTCATGTGTTCAGGACAGAACGCTTATCAAAAGTGTGAAGTTTGGCGCAGATTGGACATTGCCTTCTTGAGTAACAACAACGTCATGTTGCATTGAATTAGCATGCTTTAGCACTTAGCTTAGTATTGTTAGCATGTTTTAACATGTTTCTAGCATGTTCAGAAGTCAATGGCATTTTTAACATGTTGCTAGAACGGCATCAACGTGTTAAACATGACACTTCCTGTTACCGGTAGGTGGCGCTATTACTATAACTGAATATTCTCATGTAGATGTGTTCAGGCCATGAATCTTATCAAACGTGTGAAGTTTGGGGCAGACTGGACATTCCGTGCCTGTGTTAAAGCAAATTCCTATTTAATTGCAGCAATAGCATGCTTTAGCACTAAGCTAAGTGTTTGCTAGCATGTTTTAGCATGTTTCTAGTATGTTGTTAGCATGTTTAGCACATGCTGGCACTTTTTTATATGTTATTATGAGTCCACAACAGTGTTTAACATGTCACTTCCTGTTGCCAGCAGGTGGCACTATGACTGTAACTGAATATGAGCATGGTCATGTGTTTAGGACAGAACGTTTATCAGAAATGTGAAGTTTGGCGCAGATTAGACATTGCCTTCTTGAGTAACAACAACATCCTGTTTCATTGAATTAGCATGCTTTAACACTTAGCTAAGTATTGCTAGCATGTTTTAACATGTTTCTAGCATGTTTAGAAGTCAATGGCATTTTTAACATGTTGCTAGAACAGCATCAACGTGTTAAACATGTCACTTCCTGTTGCCAGTAGGTGGCGCTATTACTATAACTGAATTTGAGCATGGACATGTGTTCAGGCCATGATTCTTATCAAACGTGTGAAGTTTGGGGCAGATTGGACATTCCATGCCTGAGTTACAGCAAATTCCTATTTAATTGCAGTAATAGCATGCTTTAGCACTTAGCTAAGTGTTTGCTAGCATGTTTTAGCATGTTTCTAGTATGTTGTTAGCATGTTTAGCACTTGCTGGCACTTCTTTATATGTTATTAGGAGTCCACAACAGTGTTAAACATGTCACTTCCTGTTGCCAGCAGGTGGCGCTATGACTATAAATGAATATGAGCATGGTCATGTGTTAAAGACAGAATGCTTATCAAACGTGTGAAGTTTGGAGCAGATTGGACATTCCATGCCTGAGTTATAGCAACTTCCTGTTTCATGGCGAAACATCAAAATTTGTCAGGCCGCCGAGGACCAGCCCTTCGACGAAAACTCAAGATCTTCGCAATTTAACGCCGCAAAGGCCTTAAGATTACACTCACCAAATTTGAAGATGATCAGATTAAAACTGTAGGAGGAGTTCGTTAAAGTACGAGGCATGAAAATGGCAAAAACTGCACAAAAATCTGAGAGGAAGTTGAAAATGGCTGACTTCCTGTTGTGTTTAGGGCTACGCTCCAAGAGACTTTTTTGTAGGTAGTAGGTCCTTACATGTATGTACCGAATTTCGTACACGTACGTGGAACATAGCGGGAGGCGCACTCCGTTGAACTTTTATAGGTGGCGCTATCGAGCCATTTTGCCCCGCCCAGTTCTGAAACCTATATCAGTTGTAAATTTTCGCCAGTTCTGACGCGTGTGCAAAGTTTCGTGACTTTTCGAGCATGTTTAGGCCCTCAAAAATGCGATTCAATGCGGAGAAGAATAATAATAATAATAATAATAATAAATATAGCTGCGAGCAGCGATTACGGGCCCAAGCCGGTGGCACCGCAACCCCGGTGCCTTTAGTTACCTAAAGGCACCGGGGTGGCGGTACCGCCGGCTTTGGCCCTCCATCACTGCTCGCAGCTATATTTATATATATATATATATATATATATATATATATATATATATATATATATATATATATATATATATATTATTGTTCAAAAGTTTGGGGTCAGTAAGATTTTTAATGTTTTTAGGAGAAGTCTCTTCTGCTCACCAAGGCTGCATTTATTGATTAAAAATACAAACAAAAACAGTTATATTGTGAAATATTATTCCAATTTAAAACAGCTGTTTTCAATTTTAAAATATTTTACATAGTAATTCATTTCTGTGATCAAAGTTGAGTTTTCAGCATCATTACTCCAGTCTTCAGTGTCACATGATCCTTCAGAAATCATACTAATATGATGATTGATGCTCAATAAATATTCATCATTATTTTCAATGTTGAAAACAGTTGTGTACAGATTTTTTTTTTTTTCAAAATGCTTTGATGAATGTTAAGTTCAAAAGAACAGCATATATTTCAAATATATATATTTTTAACATTATAAATGTCTTTACTGTAACTGTTGATCAGTTTAACTCATCCTTCATAAATAAAAGTACTGATTTATTTTATTTCTTTCCCCAAAAAATAAAATTTTAATTATTACTAACCACAAACTTTTGAGCGGTAGTGTTTAACGTTACAAAAGCTTTAGATTTCAGATAAATGCTGTTCTTTTGAACTTTCTATTCATCAAAGACTGTACACAACTGTTTTCGACATTTAAAATAATAATGAATGTTTCTTGAGTATCAATCATCATATTAGAATAATTTCTGAAGGATCATGTGACAGTGACGACTGGAGTAATGATGCTGAAAACTCAGCTTTGATCACAGGAATAAATAACAGTTTAAAATATATTAAAATAGAAAGCAGCTGTTTTAAATTGGAATACTATTTTACAATATTACTGTTTTTGTTTGTATTTTTAATCAAATAAATGCAGCCTTGGTGAGCAGAAGAAACTTCTCTGTTATGTGCGCGCCACAGACTGCACGCACGTCCGCTTAGAGTTCCGCCTTTTGCCTTCCGTCAATATTACGTTATTAGAAAAATATTTTTTTAGAGAATCGATTTTTTGACATTTGTGAATCGATTCAGAATCGTCCACGTCCGCATCGCGATGCATCTAAGAATCAATTTTTTCTCCCACCCCTAGATTTCATACAACAGGTTAATAAACAGTTACAATTAAGTCACTTACATTTTAGATGCAATGTTGACTGTTTTTGTTCTGTTTCAGCAGCGAAAATAGTTAAACAAAGATCACGGCAGAACCATCACGCATCACGTGTTTTCTCATAACTGAACGATTCAGCATTTTTAACGAATCGGTTGACTCAAAGATTGAATGATCAATCCATAAACATCTGTCTTAATCATGATCGACTCATTCGAACGAATCGTTTGAACGAATGAATCAATGACTCGCTTATTAAGATGGATGCCTGGCGACACCTAATGGCGGTTTAGTGTTGTTTAAAAGCATCATTCTTTCCCACATGTGTGTGATTTGTGTGTGCAACATTATCATTATTTTTCTTTCACTATTATATTAGCGATTTAAAAGCACCCACTCGTGTCACACGTCGATTAACCGGTGGGAAAATATCCTCAGACACATACCTAATAAATGTATATTTAAATACAATATTGGCCTACCTGGTAAAAAGTTTTATATACTATTTTGATGTCCTTTTGGACACAAGAGGGCAGTATAGCCCTATGTTTGCTTTTTTGTTGAACCAAATAGCACTAAATAGCCTGTTTTTAACTTTTTCATTCTTCTTGAATTGCAAAAACAGAATAAAATGGGTTTAGTTGTGATATTTGTATACTTTTATATAGAAATAAATGGTATATAATTACATTTTTAGAAGATTTTTACTTTAATCCCTCGCCATAGCAAAACCGTTTGAGATATTTATTATCCATTCACAATTTAGCATATTTAATGTAGTTTCATCATGTTGAAAAAGTTTGGTACGAATAAAATAAATAGTTTAAGAGGAGTGGCTAAAAATTCAGAGGCTGATTTTGCAAAAAAAATCACATTCAGACCAAAATATCTGACTTCCTGATGGCCAGAGCTATTGAATGTAAATTAGAAAGTTGTCCGGCTTGATGAGAACAATATACAAACTATTTTTTCTTTACTGTAGTTAAAAGTAACCCCCCCACTTTTGTCAAAAGCATGTTGAAAGTGACACACTTCCTGCTGCCAGTTGGTGGCGCTATAACTTTGACTCACAATAGCTACATCCATCTGATCGGCCTCTTACCACGAACACACTGCTGAAGTTTCATCAAGATCAGTTAATGTATGCAGAAGTTATTCCACTTCCGTGTTTCTCTTTTCTCGCCATAAATTCGATTCCTCGCCACAGCCAAACCGTTCGAGATATCAAAAATCCGTCCGCAATTTAGCATCCTCAAAGTCTTGACTACATGCACACCGAGTTTGAAGGGGACACGGTGAATTTTCTAGGAGGAGTATTTCACATTCCACAGCAAGCGTTTTCCAAACAACCCATAATAGCCGACTTCCTGTTGGGCTGGCGTAAAACTTGACCGGGGTAAAGTTGTTCGGCCCGATGAGATCTATATGTGTACCGAGTTTCATATTAATTCATGCGAGCGTGTTTGATATATGGATCAAGTTTTAGAACCCCGTTCAAGGGGGCGCTGTTGAGCCCCCCAGCCACGCCCGGGTACCAGCTTCAGCCCGGCCCTGATGGCCGTGGGTTCTGACCTGTGTGCAAAGTTTCAAGAGTTTTTGAGCATGTTAAGGACCCCAAAAGCCCCTGAAACCTTGATTAACAATATAAAAGCAATAGTCAAATCCCCCCCCTCCCCTCACACACACACAGACACAGAGAGAGGGAGAGAAAATTCTTCAGAAAATCCACATTCAAACCAAAATATCTCTCTTCCTGTGGGTCGGAGATGGTTAATGTCAATTAGAAAGTTGTCCGTCTTGATGAGAACAATACACATACCAAGTTTTGTTGCTGTTGATAAAACTAACTGCCCCATTTATGACTAAAGGTGGCGCTACTGAGCCCCTCACCACGCCCGTTTCTGAAACTTTGCACATGTCTACGGGCTAATAAATGTGATGTGTCTGTCGAGTTTCATCCAATTTCAAGCATCTTAAGAGTCTCAAAAGCATCCAAAAAGAAAATTAAAGTTTGATGCGTTGCCACGGCAACAGTATCTAAGATATCAATAATCCTTTCACAGGTCTACATCTGCCGTGTGTTTACATTATACAGATAAAGTTTGAAGCAAATCGGGTAAAAATAAGAGGGTGATTTCAAAGCATTTTGAAAGTGACACACTTCTTGCTGCCAGTAGGTGGCGCTATAATTTTGACTCACAATAGTCACATCAATGTGATCAGCCTCTGACCACGAACACACTGCTGAAGTTTTATCAAGATCCGTCAATGTATGCAGAAGTTATAATACACTTCCTGTGTCCCATTATTCGCCATAAATTTGTTTCCTCGCCACAGCCAAACCGTTCGAGATATCAAAAATCCCCTGGCAATTTTTCATCCTCAATGTCTTGACTTCATGCACACAGAGTTTGGTGCTGACCGGGTGAATTCCCTAAGAGAAGTGTTTCAAATTCCTAAGCATGCGTTTCCAAACAACCCTAAATAGTCGACTTCCTGTTGGGCTGGCGTAAAACTTAGAGCATGAAAGTTGTGCGGCCCGATGAGATCTATATGTGTACCGAGTTTCATATTATTACATGCAAGCGTGTTTGATTTATGGACCAAGTTTTCGGACCCTGTTCCAGGGGGCGCTGTCGAGCCCCTCTGCCACGCCCGGGTACCAGCTTCAGCCCGGCCCTGATGGCCGCGGGTTCTGACTCGTGTGCAAAGTTTTAAGAGTTTTTGAGCATGTTAAGGGCCCCAAAAATGCCTAAATAGTCGTAAGAAAAATAATAATAAATATAGCTGCGAGCAGCGATTGCGGGCCCAAGCCGGTGGCACCACCACCCCGGTGCCTTTAGTTACCTAAAGGCACCGGGGATGGCGGTGCCACCGGCTTTGGCCCTCCATCGCTGCTCGCAGCTATATTTATATATATATATATATATATATATATACACACACACACACACACATATATATATATATATATATGTATATAAATATCTATATATATATACACACACACACACACACATATATATATATATATATATATATATATATATATATATATATACGTATATATATATATATATAAATATAAGACAGAAAATTTTACTTGTCTTACCTTATTCTGATTTTATGATACACCCAAAATATTCCACAACAAATCCTTTAAATTTAATGTAAAAATAAAAACGAAAGTAAGCAGTGTTGGTCTCACGTAACCCTCTCATTAGAATCAAAATGTTTCAATATTTGCGATGTATTTGGATGCTAAACTATTCTTTATTATAGGCTTTGTACTTCACTCGTGTTCCAATATCGATGGAAAAAATCATCCTCTTCACGCGCGCAAAAATGTGCTTGGAAACATCACAGTGGAGCTCTGCTTACTGTGAATGGTACAGATTGTACTACTGACTATTTAAACAGAGCAGTGTAATTCGTTTATGTTAGGTTGACTATTTTTATTATTATATTGTATTAGGGCTATAATGAACAGGCTGCGATGTCAAGATTGCAATTCTGGAATGTGTGTGTGTGTGTGTGTGACGCGGTTGCGGTTGAACAGTGGACACAAAAACATAAATAAAATGTTTTAGTTAATTCCTACATCCATAGGAATAAATTGAAAATGCTCGCTCTACTCCGCACCATTATCAATGTCTGTGCGGACGTCTGTATTTTACTAGTATATAGTATACTATAGTTAGCGATTTAAAAGCGCTCAGCGGTGTCACACGTCGATTAACCGGTGGGAAAATTTTATCACAGTCACATCCCTAATATATTTATATATAAATACAATAGGCCTACCTGAAAGAGAATTTTACTTGCCCGACCAAAGTATAGCCTGATTAGAACGTCAATAACAAAAAAATAACTTGGGAATCACTAAAACGAGAGATTATTCTAATTTCATTACATTCATTTTAAGTTGCAATCAGCAGTTAATAATAAATGTATTACTGATCAATGGTAACAAGGTTGCACTGCTGAGGCTCATGCTGCTTCTCCAGGAGAATTGAAAACAAATGAGCGCAGCACACAAAAAAGCAACCCAGTTAACAACATACTGACTATAAAAATTACAAATATGGAGTTTTTATATATTTTATAACATATGATAGAGTTAAGCAACCTCACTTGACAAGTAGGCAACTATTTCCTGAATACAATCACGATTGAAACTGTGACATTGATTTCATACAACAGGTTAATAAACAGTTACAATTAAGTCACTTACATTTTAGATGCAATATTGACTGTTTTTGTTCTGTTTCAGCAGCAAAAATAGTTAAACAAAGATCACAGCAACTTGTTTTCTCATTACTGAATGATTCAGCATTTTGAAACGAATCGCTTGACTCAAAGATTCAATGGTCAATCCATAAACATCTGTCTCAATCATGAATGACTCAGTCATTGGAACGAATCATTTGAACGAATGAATCAATGACTCGCTCATTAAGATGGTCGCCTGGCGACACCTAATGGCGGTTTAGTGTTATGTTTAAAAGTATCATTCTTTCCAACGTGCACCATTATCAATGTCCGTGCGGACGTCCGTTTTTTTACTTTCACTTTTATATTAGCGATTTAAAAGCACCCACTCGTGTCACACGTCGATTAACCGGTGGAAAAATATCCTCAGACACATACCTAATAAATGTATATTTAAATACAATATTGGCCTACCTGGTAAAAAGTTTTATATACTATTTTGATGTCCTTTTGGACACAAGAGGGCAGTATAGCCCTATGTTTGCTTTTTTGTTGAACCAAATAGCACTAAATAGCCTGTTTTTAACTTTTTCATTCTTCTTGAATTGCAAAAACAGAATAAAATGGGTTTAGGTGTGATATTTGTATACTTTTATATAGAAATAAATGGTATATAATTACATTTTTAGAAGATTTTTAGTGTTTCCTTTTT